>NW_007726246.1:795381-876347 GCF_000696425.1 Galeopterus variegatus
GTCCGAACCCTCGGCGGGAGCGCTGCCGCGCTTCCCAAGCGGCACACTGTAGCAGTGCGCCACCGGGCCAGCCCATAATGCATTTTTTTTAATGAAGCCATAATGTTGGATAAACCAGTGGTTTTATCTAAATGCAAAAAAACTAATATTTCAGAATGTATCTATGGGATACAGAACACAGACAGACCAGTATTTTAGATTGTCTATAGGGAATATGTTGTCTCCTTAGGTAGTACCCAAAACTATCTAAATGCAAAAAAACTAATATTTCAGAATGTATCTATGGGATACAGAACGCAAACAGACCAGTATTTTAGATTGTCTATAGGGAATATGTTGTCTCCTTAGGTAGTACCCAAAACATTTAAAGTATTTTATTAATATTAACTAAAAATATTGCAGTCATTTTCAGATATCATAATACAGGATAAGAAGTTTCGGTAATACACCTGCCTCTTAATACGAAATATATGGAGTGAAAGAGCTCATTTTAAATGGATTATTATGACCAATCTTTTATCTCTTTTCTCTGTTAGTTTCAGAACATTGAGTGCCAGCTTGTTCAACTTTGTAAAACCTTTATTTTTGCCATTGTCTTAACAATAAAATCTGTATTCATAATATACAACTAAGTTCTGAAAATAGTTTGGTAATAATAATGCTAATTTAAATAGTAATCTAACATTTATTGCTTACTGTGTGCCAGGCACATTTCTAAGTGTTTTATGTATATTAACTTGTTGATCCTCATAGTAGCCTATATAAGTGTTGTTATCTCCATTTTACAGATGAGGATGCTGATGGAACAGAGAGATTAGGGTCACATAACCAGTAAATGGCAGAACTGGGACTCAAACTCAAGTAGTCTGGCCCTGGAGCCATTAAAATGCTGTTGCTTCCTAATGTTACTGGGCTCTCAACTTTTAAGAAAAAAGAAGGCAAGATAATATAGATCCTGTATTTTCTTTATGATGAAGAGCATGAAGAAGAAAGGCAGAAAAGGCTGAAATGGATATTTAGTGATATATATAATGATAGAAATTTACATGTGTCTAACTCCAGATGAACATTATCATCTCAGTTTTACATATCAGAAAACTTTAGTTCAAAGAGGTTGCTGTTTTTGTAGAGATACAAAGCTGTTAAAACAAAAGACTTAAATTTGATCAGAACTATAATATGAAACTAGTAAAGCAACGTATTTAGAATGTTGCTAGAAAGTTGGATATTGATTTATATTTCTGACATTTTGAATGGATAAAGAATAGCAAGACCAGAGTCAGGACCATGGTGAAGAGGTTGCAGAAGGGAAACAAAAAAAATTCTTTAAATGTTTTTGCAGTTGAAGTGAAGATCCACAAGAAACAGAATTTAGAGTAAATGTGAGGATAAAACTGGCAGATTTAGCATAAGTGAGGAATATTTCATATAAGCTCAAAGATAGCTTTTTCAAATATTTAATAAGCCCATATTTTTAAAGTAGTAAAAGTAATAATAATGTCTTGATAAAGTAAAATTAAAGTATTTCAAAGTATTGCCTTGAAATGATTACATTGCACAATTTTAAAAAATTATGACTTTGCTTTCTCATTGAATTTTAGTGGAGATAAAGTACTCTTATCGTCAATTTCTTTTTTTTCTTTTTCTTAGACCGGAAATTAATTTCTTCTGATTATTACATCTGGAATTCTAAAGCCCCTGCTCCAGTAACATATGGATCATTATTACTGTAATTTTCTCATGTTTAAATGGGATTTATATAATGGTAACATGGCTTAGATAAAATCATAGTCTTATTTTTAATGTGGATGCATATAACCTGTAAGTGAAAACTCATTGAATGATTTAATTATAGAAATACTCTTATGTAATGTTTTTAGTCTGATATAGTTTGAAAGAACATTTTAAAGGCTAATGTCTGTAATGTTGTTACCCTTTGATTTTATGCCAGTACAATTCAGAACATAGAAAAGTAATGATTCGCTTTGATTTATTTTAGACTAGTCCTGGGTCACCCTGCCACACTTGTTCCTTCTTGCCCCTGTGGCAGACATTGCTAATCAATCATAGCCCTCTTCCTATACTGAGCCTTCCTGGCAGCCACTCCCAATGGATTATAGATAATGTGCAAGTTAAACATTATTTGCTATTTCAAACCTAAGTACTAAGGTCTTAACACAACATTTTGTTATAGAATACCAGAAACCACATTAAAAATAACTATAAGTCTCTTGAAAAAACAGCCAAAGGAGACACAGGAAAATTGTTTAAATACTAACCTGTTCTTCTTAATCAGAACTATCCTTTTGACTAATAAAGAATCTGCATAATTGTGTTTAAAGGGTGTATCTCTGTTCTAGAGTTTCTTTTTAAGTAAGCTTGTTAATCTGCCACAGTAACATTCTGCTTAGGATATCAATAGGCATATTAAGATGGACAAGATACCTTTAGAAGATGAGCATAGTGTTATGTGATCATTTAATGTCTGCAGCCAAATTTTTAAAGATAAATTTAGGTGTCATATTGCTTTTTTGTGTTTTATTAAATTAAAATTCATTAATAAATTCAGGTAAAAATTTAAAAGCCATTGTGTGGATAGAGAGTATTATTTAATGTTATTTTAGTCTCATTTAGCATATTTTCTTTAAATTTGTCACTCTCACTTTTTTTTAATATAATTTTTTTTGTGGTTGGCCTATATGGGGATCCGAACTCTTGACTTGTAACACCACACTCTAACCAACTGAGCTAACTGGCCAGTACTGTCACTTTTTTATTACCATTCTTTTGGTTTTTTCAGAGACCATTTAGTCATACTCTTTATTCTCTACCTGTCTCTACAATTATATGTCACATTCTGTTTTCAGAGCAGTTTATTGTCAAGTTGGACTTTTAAGTGACCATTCAAGAAAAAAATAAAATCTCAAGATCCTCAAAACTTAATTCATGTCAAGTTTCTTTTTACAGAACAGAATTAGAAGCATTATGAAAAATATGCATTACAGATTAATATTCAATTTAATTATATCTTGGATTCTGTTTTTTAATGAGTCTCCTAAGGAAAGGCTTAGAAAAAGCTGCTAACTCCTAGAAAGAGAACTATGATAGTTTGAAAGGATAGTGCATATAAATTTGGGATTTGATACATGATTTTTTAATTAAGGTCAGTCCTACTCACTATAAACTCATTTTCTGCAAAGCATTATCATGGCCTAAGGTTCTATGTTCAGAATTATTCCAAGTAACAAAGAAAGGAGAATAACTGCCTGACCAGGGCTTTGACTTGTTATTCCAACTTAATCATAGATAATCAGCAGTAAAAACTTTTCTTTCGAAAGAAGAAAATACCATTCCCTATGAGTTATTTGATCTCTCTTAAACTCAAAGAAAGCTTAACATTTCACTTATGTTAATATTAATGGAGCCATTTGGAAATCTTGATTGTATAAATGTTTAGCAAAGCACACTAATGTAGGCAAGAGGCAGTTATCTAATAAATAGGCAAAAATTCAGTATAATAATCCCCTAGGCAAACCTTTCTTTATAAACAATTAGAAAAACCAGTGAATCTTTGACTTGACATTTCTACAGACCTGAGGAAAATCTAGGGAGTATTGGAAAAGTGTAGGGGTGATAGGGAACCTGATGCCATCTGTTGCCGTTCTAACATAATGGTACAGAACTAAACCAACTCATGTTTTCACCCCAATGAGATCAACTGGGCACACTGTGATGCTTTTGATTTTGTCTAGAAACCTGTCACTTCAGGATAATTTCTGAAGACAAAGTCTGTTTCCCGTTTGGTAGGTGACCTGTTTAATGTTTTCCCTGTGTCTGGGAACTCCTTAGTGTAATTAGCGACCTTTGAACTCTAGAACTAATCCTGAGCTGTTTTGTATTCCTTACTCATCTTTAAGGCTGGACCTTTCTTTTCTTCAGAATCTGCTGCCACAATTAAAGAAGAAACAGCTGCATTTCAAAGGGATTCCGATTCCAGAAGCTTAATCGTGATTGACATGTTCTTATTCTAAGCTATAAGACACTCTAAGAGTCCTTTCTTGGGTTAAAACTTCAATCATTTTCTAAAAAATTATCTCACTATGGATTTTATTCATTTTCTTTGATAACTATTCTTTGCATTTTTAAACTTGAAAGATGCTTTGCGTTTTCAGTGAATATGTGCAACTACTTCCAGTGAAAGATTTGGATGGTGGGAGACCCATTCTAGATGCAAAATCGCTAAATTCACTTTTAGTGCCAAAATATGATTATGAAATCTGATGTCTATCATATGGGTAATTATTCTTTAGTAATCCCAAAAGGTAAAAAAAAAAAAAGGAAAGTGTTAAATTTCTGAGAATGAACTCCAGAAAAGATGATTCATAGTTTTGATAAAACTTTTCTTTTCTCCATTTTTTACTAAAAATATTTTTTTAAACTTTATAAAACCGTCAATATAGTTAGGCAACATTCTTACAGTGGTGGCATTTTTTTACTTCTTAAATAATTGGTTCAAACGTCAAGTTGGAAGTAAAAAGCCTCATAAGGAATTTTTATGAGAATTATTTGTTTAAAAAAATTTTTTATTAAACATTCGTCTGTCCCATAAAATAATTTAATTTTTTCAACTCACTGTTTCTACTAGGTTTAAATTATTATGGTTTTGTACATTGTATAATTTTAAATCTTTCAGATTAACATTTTATACATAGTAACTGTGAATATTTTTTATTCTATTTTTTGTTATAGTATTTCAGAATACTTCACGGATGTTCATAGACTCCTACACTACCCCTGAGAAGTAGATAGGTGGAATTATCACCCAGAACCTCTGTGGGGACTGCTGTCACAGCAAAATGGTTGTTCCTAAGACAAAGGTCAAAAAAGGGATGTTAATAAACAGTCCTCAGGTTTAAGGGACTTTTTTAGGATTACATCTTAAATTCCAACAAATCAGATTTAGCAGTTACTGAAAGTGAAATTGATCCATCCCTCATCCAAACTTTGCAATACTTTCCTGTTCTGACATCATTTAGATAGTTAGCTGTATTATCAGATTAGAAACCATTGTACCAGGCTGCTGAAAGGAAAAGGAGGCAAAAAGCTAAACATGGGATGAATTCTGAACCTTTTAACCTGGCTGAAGTACGCTAGTCCCTGTTATGCAAATACCTTCAATCCTTTGCTAAGTTCAGTGGAAATAATTTTCTTGAATGACAGGTTTATTCAGCAAGGATTCAGTTGGTGATTAATCCCCCTTTGATCTAGGGTATTTCACTTAACTACCAGTTACCTCGTTCTGACAAAGTGCAACTGAGATTAGGGAGATCACTAGAACACTACCAGGGTGTGCATTTATTTTCTATAACCTTTTAAAGCAAGGGCCAAGAATGTAATTTATTTTCAGTATTTGAAGATGTAAAGTCCTGTCTGCTAAGTTAGAAAGTCAATTGAATACCAAATGAAGTTTATTTCTTACGTAATAGAACAAACATTTCCTTTTGCTTTGCCTAACAATGATATTAGGAAACATAGACTTTGTAGAAAGAAGAAACAAAGACTACATTCTAAGTATAGCTTCTAGTTTTGTTTCATGTACTAAGGTGTATACTTACTGGCCCTGAGATAACTCAAAAATCAAAGCAGTGGCTACAACTTATGTCGAGAAAATACTTCTGTTTTATTAAATTGTACTGTTTCTTCTCACCTCTCCCCACCACCACCACCATTAGAAAATGTCACACTATATGGTAAAGAAATCCAGTTGGGGAAACATGTTGTTACACATTTATCCGTCTTAAGACTTCTGATTTCTAAGCTTTGTTAATTTTTCCTTTTCTTGAGGAACAGGAGCTTCTTTTGTTCCTATTATGAGAATAGTTGCATTCATTTTCAAAATGAACCTTTTTTTCATAAAGAAAATAAATGATACCATTACAAATACTTAAAGATAATTATTTTGATTTTTTTTTTTTTTGCCTTTTTTTCTTTTATATCCTCTCCCATAATTTGAAACTTTCAAATATTCTGTGGAATTTTGCACAATATTTCGAGGAAAAAATTTTAAGATGTGTTCCATGCTAGGTTTCTTAAAGAATTCACTTTTTAAAACTATGAGTATTACTAATATTG
The DNA here is from genome assembly GCF_000696425.1 of Galeopterus variegatus. Lineage (NCBI taxonomy): Eukaryota > Metazoa > Chordata > Mammalia > Dermoptera > Cynocephalidae > Galeopterus > Galeopterus variegatus. Next base: position 801,514 of record NW_007726246.1, read on the forward strand.
ATGTTCATATTTATCTTGCAAGATGTCGTATTAGAGGATTTATTTCTCAAGTATATTTTAAAACCTTTTTAAAAAGTAAAATATGATTTGTAACAAAATATTTTTTAAAGATTAAATTTTTATTAATGATTATTATAATAAAGCATTTTTTAGTGCTTAATAATTGTTCTTTATTCTAGTATAGTATCAATTTGCAATACAAAGTTATGTATTTAGATCATTTCCTTTTTTTTTTGGCTCAAACTTTTCTGATTTAATTTATCAATTGAAACAATCACTCAGGGAAGTACATATCTAACTTGTGTCAAACCAGCCTACTCCAGTTTCAATTTAATAATCAGTTTCTAAATGTCTTTTGATAGGAAGTTTCTTAACCACAGCACAATTGAGGATCAGAAAAAGTATGAGATAGTGTTAGAGGGCAGTAAATATATAGTTAATAAAATGTTGCAATATATTTTGAAATATGCCATCATAGAATATATCTGTACAGCATATACGAGGGTACTTCCAAAAGTTCATGGAAAAATAGAATTAAGATAAAAAATAGAATTAATATAATTAATAATAATACTAATCTTTCCATGAACTTTTTGAAGAACCCTCATATGGAGGAGTGTGGATTTAGGTAATATATACAATGTTAGTGTGTCTGACTTGGTGGATTTCCCTACAAACATGTCAGTATCATGTCAGAGGAAGAATATTTTAAAGTCAAGTATTCAAATATTTTCACTCCTAACTAAATATTAGTTAATAGTAACAAGGCATTCATTACAATAAAAATTGCCAAGGAACTCGTGAGATTACTCTTTTAAAAAGTAAAAATTCTTATGAGCCAAAGACTTTTCAACTACCTTAACTTTCTTTACCAACTGTTTTATGGATATAACGTTGTCCATACATAGCCTGGAGCAGTAAAATGCTGTATCTGTATCACTAGTTTCCTGTCTTGTAAGCAGGTTACTCTGAGGTCCAGTTGATTTCTCTAAGGCCCTGGCTTATCTGCATAATTGACATCAGTGTGGTGTTAATGTTGGATGCACAACATTTACAGATGGGTGGATGCCACCTGCTGAATTGTTTTTCCAGCAGGACCTGAATATTTGCATATCTAATAATCTAAAATAATGTATTAAATATTTAAAGTCAAACTGTATATTTTCTTTTTTTTTTTTTTTAAAGATGACCAGCAAGGGGATCTTAACCCTTGACTTGGTGTTGTCAGCACCATGCTCCCCCAAGTGAGCTAACCGGCCATCCCTATATAGGAATCCGAACCTGCGGCCTTGGTGTTATCAGCACCACACTCTCTCAAGTGAGCCACGGGCTGGCCCTTGTATATTTTCTTTAAATGCCCTCTTATAAATGGTATTTTCTGCCACAAAAAATACTTTAGTAAACACTAATAATAATAATAATAAATAAATAATTATCTTAAAGTTTTTACTTTTTTCTTCAAGGGACTTGAGTGCCCTCTACAGGTTATAAAGAGATGACTAATGATTGAACCTATTTTAAAACTCTTGATTTTTCCCTTTTAAAAGCATAGCCTGCTTACACACAATCTCAAAGTGTGATCCAATTTATTTATATTAACTCTATTAATTTATCAGTGATTGAAATAGGAGTTTCTGTTCTCTGCTGGTTTTATAGTTGTTTAGTGTGCATGTGATACCATTGAACTTCCCAGATCTCTTAGCTGGGGCTTTTTAAATGTTGGAATTATAGTAACACACATTCCCTCACAGAAGGGAGATTGAAGAAACAGCTATTTTGAAATTATCAAAGACAAAATATAAGCTGTTCTCTACATTACATTTTTAGAATATTATATACATTTGAAGTAAGCCTTGCTCTTTCAATATGCATTATGTAAAATAAAATGAGAGAAAAAAATTTTAAATTACATGAGACTTCTGTTTCTTGATCTTGTTGAAGAGTGTTGATTGTGTTCAAGCTCAAAAAACAAGTCTTAGAATTTATTTTTTTAAAAATTATGATCTAACAGATAATGCTTTGATATTGTTGCATAGGTCTGCTAACTAGAAAGGATATTTGAAGAGCAAAAGGAAAAGGTTTACGCACCGTAGTGTGGAAATATAAGTCATTTATTTCAGTGTACCTATATGTTCTCAATGGGTGCAGCAGATTTATTTCTAAAGGATGTAGGAGTTTATAAAATTAGAATGGAGTACTAGTAGAACTTCTGATTCAATTAACTTACTTGGTAAAGCTGCCAGGGAAACTAAATATGATGAGAACAAGAGGAATGACTGGATCAAATTAATAGAAATAGATCTTTTTGAAGCAACATAATGATTCTGATCATCAACCTTGAAAAGTAAATTAGAACAAGCAAATTGCTGTTGAAAATTCTTTTAGCACTCTGCTGTTGCTACTCAGCTGGTCATGGTTCAGCCAGAAGCAAGGGAAAAATGCACTCAGTTTTGCATTAACAAAAGAAACATTATTAAAGTGAATGTTTACATTGTGTTTATTGAAGTGTTCAAAGAATATTTGTTGCATCTTCAAGCAACCTGCTCTTCTCCAGGCTATTACAGTGCATGAGTGATAATAAAAATGAGTCACTTGTACATTTAGGAAAAAAAAATCCTTTAACTTAGTGTTTCTTAACTATCTTACTTTAAAATACTTAACTATCAGACTTAAAAATACTTTCTCTTTAAAAGGTTTTTGTCTCTAGGAAATGTATGCCATAAAAACAAAAACAAACAAAAAAACCTCATTTATTCGAATACACCTTCCAGTTACTTCCAAATGCTTTATGTAACTTTCCTCCTGGAAACTACAATGCATAAGAAATAATAATCTGAGAATATTCAAAAAATGAAAACAATTGTGAAATTACTGAAGTGAGGTGTGCAATGTGCATTAGAGAAATATCTGTTGATTATTATGATAACTTTTGAGAACTACAGTTATGAACTACCCCATAAAGACTAAAGTGAGAATGGAAGAGACAGCTATTGAATAACAGGCATGCCAATCTGACATTTAAAATAAATAAATACAATAAATCTTTATTACATGTACTGGTAAAATGGAAAAGTTAATTTAAAAATTCAGAATTTTAACTTTTACCTTTCTAAAATGAACAATTTAAATCACTCCAATATTTTATAAATATTAGAAGTATAATATTTAACAGGGATTAATGTACTATATTTTATTTGATCTCTTAGCAGGTGTTATTGAATACAAATTTAGTATTCTGTAATCCCTTATGGATTGACTAATTTTTGAAGAACTATTTTCTTAGATTCACCAACAGGACAAGTTGTCAGTGTTCACCAGCATTTATTTCAGCCTAAAAACCTTATCTGTCATAGTTATCAAAAAATTAGCCCATGCTATAGGCTCTTAAGAACCTCTTAGCCAGGTATTTTATTATTTCCAAAATACATACATTTACAGAGCCTCACATATTTATTATATTAAAGTCCAGAATTAAAAAAAATTAGTTTTTGAATCTAAAATAAAGTAGATGCCAAGCTTCTAACTCTGCTTTTGCTAAGGCAGAAAACAGTAGAAATGGTTTGTAATATTTGCAGCTTATTAACTAATAGCAACAAGAGGCCTTTAATGTAGACATTGGTGGCTTTGTGCCCATAATACATACAAAAGTACTTCAAAAAGTTTGTGGAACTTCTAAAAAAGAATTAAAAGAGAATGCAAATCTTTTCATGAACTTTTTGATGTCCCTCGTATTTCCCTCATACATATTAAAGTAGCACATCAGTTTGTTTAATATTGAAGGCCTGAAAACAAACATAAAGTATGGCTTGGAATTAAAAACTGCCGAGCAATCTAGTTGAAATGGAGACCTTACTTAATTTAGTCAATAAAAACTGATAATAAATGTTAAGCTTTTATTGTGCTCTTACTATATGCCACTCCAGAACTAGACGCAAAGACAAAAAATAGTCCCAGATATTGAACGGTACATTATAACTCTTGCAATGTATTAGCATTGTAATATAGAAGGCTACTTATATACATTGTTAATACAGAAACTGTCAAAAGAGGTGATGGTTGAAATTCAGACAGCCAAAGGAAAGAAGGCCATCCCAGAAGTAACATCATATCTCTGTAGTTCTGCCTCTGGGAAACAGAATCCCAGAAACCTCAACGTCTGATGTATCAGAGGGGGAAAAAGGAGATTATAGTAAGTATACTCATGCAAGAGAATATTATTTTGCATCCAAATGTTTGGATTTTGTCTACATAGGATAAACAAATGTCTAAGAAAATCAATTATTACGATATTTAATATTTATTATACTTAATAGATTTATTAAATAATATAATTAAATATTAAATAATATATTTAAATTTATTAAAACAATTTATTAAATAAATTTATTATACTTAATATAATAAATTCAAATGCAAAATACTCCCACTGATTCAACCCTCTGCTTCTCTCACTAATTTTGAATGTGTGCTCACATGTGCTAGTATGAGGTTTACCTCTGTATTATCAATGAAGAAAATATGATGTATAAATAGGATTATAAGGACAATAAACAAATGAAGAAATGTTATATAATTCATTGGTGCTAGTATGAGGTTTACCTCTGTATTATCAATGAAGAAAATATAATGATGTATAAATAGGATTATAAGGACAATAAACAAATGAAGAAATGTTATATAATTCATTGATATACTAATGTATATTATATTTAGCAAATTGGTAAGCTAAATTTTTCCTTGGGATAGTTCACAACCAGTAGAACTTCTACCTTGGAGCACATTCTTAGCCTTGTGTCCTTTGAATACACGCACACATACGTGTTTAAGAAAAGAAAAATGCAAGCTCTAGATCACTAGCCTCACACTTGAGTAATATTAGTGTGCAAATGTTTCCCCTTCCTTCCACCCCAATATTTTGAATTTTTTGTGGAAAATTACATTCATCATTGCATTTTTGTATTGCCAGTGCCACCAGAAACACAAAAGAAGCTTAGTGTTGATTTAATGAAGTTGCAAAATGTTAAATATGTAATAAAGCAGATTGTCCTCCCACCTAAAACAAATCAATGTGATTGAGAGATTATGGTTTTGCATGTGTATATAAAAAGACCACTGTGCAAACAGTGGTTCAGTCCACATTTGGCACAGGTGACTTCTGCCCTGTGATTGCCATCTTTAGCAGAGAACCTGTTGCCATTCGCAACAGTGCTCTTCAGACACACTGTGCAGAGCATTGCCTCAAATTGTTAGATGGGCAACAGCCAAGGCTGCCCATCGTAGGACACACATTCCTTGTGGTTATGCTTTGGTGAACCTTAAAGCATTTGACACTCCCATCTTAGAAATCCTGTTCTGGAACTCACTCTACAACAGCTTTGTGGGCTCCCCATTATTTACCAGAGTCAATCCTCATTTTATTTGATACAATATTACCTGATATGCTATGACTCCCCGATCCGGTAAAGTCACAGCTTTCAGTGATCCTTGTATACTGATGAAATGGAGTTGCCAGGATTCAAGAATTCCAAGTGATTATTTTGAACATTTCCATTAACCATAAAGGCAGAGTGGTACAGAAAATAAAACAGTTTTTAAAGTTACACAGACATGATTTCAAACCCCAGCTCTGGCATTTACAAGCTGGGTGGTCCTGGGTATGTTACTTAACCTCTGTGGTCTTCAGTTTCCTCCCAACTTTATAGGGTTATTGTGAGCATTGAATGATACCAAGTTCTGAATGCATAGGTATTCAATCAATGTTCATTCCCTTCTATATCAAAGACTTATGATGGCCCTTTCACAGAACTGTCCCTACCTATAATTAGATTACTGTACCTTCAGATTATCAAAATTATATGAGTTGTCCAGGTGCCCTTGGTTTTGAATGTTCAGCTACATATTGCGGGAATGCCTACTCATTGCTTGAATGGGTCCTTGGAGTTAAAAAAATGTTTGTAGAAATGTGTGGGTATAAGTGTTTTATAAAGTTTGCTAAAGTTTAACAATTCAACATTTTTTATGGAAAGACATTTACTCAAAATTCACATAAGAAAATTATATTCTGCCAAAAGTGGGATTGAGTGAAAATAAAATTCATCCACAGGAACACTGGACAAACGTGGTAATAACCCACAAACTATTAATAGAAGCTCAATTAACTTCTCTTTACATTATCCAGGTTATGTTCTATGCCATTCATGACAAATTTCCATGTGTAGGAGTCATTTCTTTATGAGACGAATCACTGATAAAACCTGAGTTGGATGTCTAGTAAAGAAATGAATACATTCAGAATATTCTGACACATATATTATGTAATATACTGTACTAGGCCCTAGGAAAAAATGTAATGATTAGGTTAAGTGCCTGCTTTCCCAGAATTTACATCTGAAAGGTGTAGAATTGCTTTAAGTACCAGCTGTTATCTCTTGGGTTGTCTTGAAATGTTTTTCTCACGAAAAATATTGATTTAATTGACAACATAAAATTTTTTTAAATGTCAGATTGCTTGATTTGTTGATTTAATAAAACATCTGAGTTGTCTAATTTAGCTTCCCCAAAATCTGAAGTTTTAGAATCAGGGTATCTACATCTTAGTAATGTTAGAAAGAATTGAAAGTAATTTGTGTCTTCTTATATAAAAGGGACATTCTGTTTTGTTTTATTCTGCCAGCACTTTTGTCTAAATTAGCTCTATTGAATAAGGTACCCTACGCTGCAGCTACAGATTTTTGATAGCAGTGGTCATATTCCTTCATCTTCTGTTGGCCTCCATCTCTGTCACAATGCCAAGTTTCTCTGCTGTCTCAGAGTGAAAAGTGAATGAAATAGCATGGAGGCCTGGATGGGACCTTAAGGAATTCTTACTGAAGACCACTCCCCTACACCCAAGGAGCTTCCTGACTTCCCAACACTGCATAGAAGACCTCCACTCCCACTCTGGGATGCACAGTTAGTGGTGCCTGAGAGCTTCCTAGGAGATTTGCCTTGCAAAAGCCTTCAAAGTGAATTTAAAAGCTACAGAAGAAAAATGAACCTTTATAATTTCCTTCTTTTAAAATAAAAACCATTTTAACCTAGGTTAGTCAACCACCTTTCATTCATGAGGCTCAAGAAATTAAATATTTGGAAGAATATGCCATATGGTTTGAAAGCCATTCACAAATAAAAAGGAATTCCCAGATAGATAGGGTACGATGGCAGAATCATTGGATAAGAATGTAGTTAACCAAAGAGACTACTTTGAAGCTCAATTACAAATTCTGGTGTGTTTATTTTTAAATGAATCTCAATAATAGGCACACTTCATACAGTATAATCCTACATGTTTCTAGGAAACCAAAACATTTTCAATATCAGGATTTGTTTAGGTTCTGTTTGTATAAAGCATAAAGATAAATTATAAAAATAATAATTTGGGGGTCCTTTATAGCAAATACCTATTTTGGCAGGAAAATTACAGCAATTGTACCTGGAGTCTATAGTTTAGGACTGGGACTGCTTAAAATGAAGGGAAAATAAAAGAGTATTTGTACATGTGTTTTCATATTCTAATGTGAATACTCTATCAAGAGAAACTAAAAATTATGTTTTGCAGGTCATTCTCATTCTCTTGACAATCTTGTGATTATTTATTATTAATGTTAAATATTTCCTGGCACTTTTACTTCAATTATTTTTAGCTATTCACCCACAAATGCAGAAAGACTGACATAATTACCCCCTTTTAATTCACAAAAGACATGTATTTACCTATTCTAATGCTTTTCATGCTAGCATGCTGTTACTATGAGAAGACGACTTTGAACACACACTAGGTAAAATAACATTGTATATTGCACAGCAACCTCAATAACTGAATGTTAATTTAACCAGTAAAGACAAAGTAATTACAATAATAAAATGTTTATCTTTTAATGGAGTTTAAAATAGAACTCACATTGATCTTATATAGCTCATTGGTTTAGAAATCGCTAAAAAAAATCAGTCTAGGTGCAAAGCATATTCACAAAGCTGCAACTAGTTAATATAAATCCTAGTAGATCTCAGTGTAGTATCAGTGTAGATGTTAGTGGCATACCTAGAATATTTGACTCCTAGAACGGATTATTTTCTTTTAACATTTGTCACCTCCAAATGACAAAATTATTTTCATAAAAATATAATTTCAAAAAAGTAACAATCATGAAAGGAACAGGAATGATGGCCAGAAAAGTAGTATAGATAGTGAAAATTGTCCTTTATTGAATGTATATATGTATGTGTGTTTATTTATAATAATCATGCCAGTACAAAAATAAAAAGGAAATATTTATTACAGAAGAAAAATAGATACCAATACTTTTAAATTACATTAACGTATCTTAAAAAGGGGTGAGGGAATTATACCTACATATTGGTGTGTCTCAGTGATGCATAATAACATTACAGTAACTGATAAGTGAATTTCAATAAAACCAAAACATCTGCCAAATGTACCATTTACACAACTAAATCGTACCACTTATACAACATCCTGTTTTCTTGTTCTTTAGTTTAAAACAAATGATTAACAATAAAAAGAAGTATTACTCAATGAAGTATAAGAATTGATGTTTGAAATAAAATCTGCAATTCTCAAACAAAAAACATTGTACCTCAAGGGGTGGCATGCTATTTTACTGTTGTAATAAAAACTGCGCAGAGTGACCTAATCGAAGTAACTCAGGTTCTGTTTCATCTTTTTAAAATCATTACCTGAATTGTTAATTTCAAATATATTGTGTAAACACAGGATTATGTAATACCACAAAGTTTGGATATAGAAATTGTCTTTAAAGCAAGCTTTAACACTTCTCAATTGTTACTTCTCTTGAAAGGAATAGACACAGCGGAGTCCGAGTGTGGGGGATTAACTGTGTAACTGGGAATTCTCCAAATCAACTTACTTGTAAGACGTAATGTTTACTAAAGGATGAATTATCAAAATATGCTAATTTGAAATTTCATATTTTTATTTCAACTTGACAGTAATCACAACAATTGTTTAGAATTTAGACCAATAAGACATAGTTTGGGGGTGGATTATTTTATCTTTAGAATTGTTGGCACATGATAGTAATGAAAAGCAGAACAACTTGTGGTCAGTTTTGTTATTGTGTTTAACTTCTCTACAGACAATGCATTCCCTTATTGCCTATTTCAGGAGGGAACCACCCTGCCCTACACACCGTGCTGTGTACCCTCATTTCATCTCTGCCTACAAAACATGCTTTGTTTCGTGTCATGTCGTTTTGTGCTAGGTATATCCAACTGCAGAAAACTTTGCATATGCGTCAATACTCAGTGAGAAGGAGATCAAGGGTGCTATTACTAAATTAACAATTGTCAAATAACCATGTCTCAACCATGTGCTTCCCAGTGCTTCTATACAACATGATTAGTTCTGCATCATATCCCACCATTAACACTATAAAGGCTTTTTTGTCCATTTAACTGGGGAGGAAACTCAGAGCGGGCCTTAAGCAGGCAGTAGAACTTCAAAATTTTTGCTCCCTTTTTGAGTACATTTCTAGCATCTACTTTGCCCCTTCCCCAATCCTAGAATCTCAGTGTGCCTGTGTTTCTAGATTTCTGGGATTGAAGTCTCTGTTACTGCTAACGTTTAGAAACCTTGTGCATTCCAACATTCGGAGGATTTGCTTTTCAAATAGGATTGCAGAGTGAGCACAAAGGCAATTTTTGACACTGGAGGTACCCTATATTTTGGGCTATAGGGCCTCCATACTACCTCTCAAATCATATTACATCAATAACTCCCTATTCATCCTACTCATGTGGTCCACCCTGATAAAGAGACTTAGCCAAAATCATCATTCCTGATTGCCAACAGAGAGAATTAAGGCTCATGAGCTTATACAGGAGCTTCTATCCTGATGAGGACAAGTTATCAGGTCTTTTTATAAAGTCACAGAGTTTTTCTATCTTAAAGTTGAAACAAAACCCCCAAACTCAGTGCTGATAACTGTGCTATCACAACTACATAATCTATTATCAGTTTCCACATCTGAATAATGTGGGAGCAGGGAAAGGTGACAAGATGATCTCTTCATTTATGTCTCTCTTTAAAAAAAAAAATCAGGTCTGTTTTTAAATAAGTGTGGATATCAAACTTATTTGTAGCCATGTAATTTTGGGAGAGGAGACAAATTATTAATAATAGAGAAAAAGTGGTCATGGTGACAATGATCATAGGGCTTGTGGTTAGGAAAATAAGTTATTGAGTTATGAAAATCCTTCCCATCTATAATTTTCTAGGTTGGGTCACCATAAAAAAATTTTGATAAGTTTCACCTACAGATAAGAACAATTTATTGAGTATCTACCATGTGCCAGGCATTATTCTGGGCACTGAGGATTCAGCAATAAATAAAACAAAATCCACTGTTCTCATGGAGTTTAACTATAGTATGAGATAGGAAATAAAGACAAAAAATAAGTAAAATATGTAGTATGTCAGGTGATAAGTTCTTTGGAGTTAAAAAAAAAGGAAAGGAAGAGGAATGAAGAGTTCTGAGCATGGAAGTGGGATACAATTTTTACAACATAAATGCAAAATGGTCACAGAAATGGGGGGGTGGCAGGGGGCAAAAATGAACCATTTAGTAATTGGGAAAAAAGCAAGTGCTGTGAAAGGTAACATACATGTACACCATTCAGGAAATAGAAGTGACCCAGTGCTTGACTGTCAAGGACAGCAGGTGTCACAGGACAGGTGGAGGTATAATTGAGAGGTACAGTCATGCATCTCTTAACGATGGAGATATGTTCTGAGAAATGCGTCATTAGGTGATTTTGTCATTGTGTGAATATCATAGAGTGTCCTTACACAAACCTAGATGGCATAGCCTACCACACACCGAGGCTATGTGGTATAGCCATTATAATCTTGTATATGTGGTCCGTCGATGACTGAAAAGTCGCAGTGCAGCACATGATAGTACATCTCAAATTAAATATCTTGGTACAAACCAAAAGATTTTGAAACAACTGCTGTAATTTCACAAAACACCTACAACCTAAATGCAGTTGCAAACTACCTCCGAAATATCAGTAAAATCCACAGACATGAAGGATAACAGTGCTTGAAATATTGTATCCTGGGCAATACTGTTTCTCAATAAGACGAAATCTGCTGTTTGACTCCTTTTTTTTTTTTTTTTTTTTCTTTTAGCTAACTATAATTGGAAGTCAGGAGTTGTAAATTTGCAATCCAGGAAACCCCCTTGAGGGTGTTTTGAGGGAAGGGTGGGTAAAGAGGGTTCTGGATTTATGAGGTGGCTGACATTTGAGCCGGTCCTGATTCAGAGTTACTGAGGCCTCACTGGTGCCATGAAGAGAGGTGAACAGCGGAGCACCAGCTTTTCAACAGTGACTCTGTGCAGCAACAAGAAGCAACAGCAGTAGTGGACTGCCGTGACTGACGTCAGCATTTCATGCAACTCGGTGGAGTTGGACCAAACAAAATCTCCTCGTGTTTTGGATAATGGGGGGAGGGGGGTCCACTATTCACCCATAGTTATCCACGTATTTATGGATAATTTGGAGAGTAGTTCAGACATACTCATAATACATCTCCAATAGCACAAATATCTTTTACTTCTCTTTAAACCAAGTAAACTGTTTATTCACTATCACCTAGGTACAGGCTGAATCATGATCTTCAGAAGGAAATTTTGAGATCATTCGTTATCACACAAATATTTACTTTTACCACACAATGCATAGTGTTCTAGGCTGATTCTGAACATAGAGAATGATACCTAACATTTGCTAAGCACTTACTATTGATTAATCCTCATGCATTTTCTCTTTTAATCCTCCCAGTAACTCATGGGAGTTTGTTCTATTGGTACCTCCATTTTGCAGAGGGGAAAGTTTGGGGCTTGGCGAGATTAAATGGTGGCGCCGGAATCTGAGCACAGGACAGCCTGTCTCAGGAGCCTGCTTTCTCCTTCCTCTAATACAGCACCTTCCAGGAGGCAAACTTGATTTTTGGTCACTTGCCATGTGAAGTCTCATGTCTATTTTTTCCCTCCGTGGTCTTCTTCCTAACACAGATAGCACTGAAGCTAAATTACTCACATTGATCCAGTCCATCTCTTCCCTAACCAGGTTGACATGAACATTTCTCTGCAGATCTTTCTCTCTATTAACCCTCCCTTTTACAAACGGTGGCATTTAGTTTATGTGTGCTCTCTGGCAAGCCTGCCAACAATGCTTTGTAGTCATCTGTAAAACAAAATTTTCACCCTGACTCCCTCCATTTTCACAAGCAAAGGACTCACTCAAATTTCATAGGCAAGAGATGAGAAAAATGTAAATGTGATCCTTTGAAATGTCTCCTTCAGGTTCAGGGACCTGAGTTGTAGGGACTAATTGTCAGAAAGTTTAATTTTTACCCTGCAACTTGAGCTTCCCTTATGTGCTGAGGCACACCATAGGTGCTAATAGTGAGAAAATTTGACTGTGATTCTACCGTGCTCTCTTCATTAAGCTAATGGAACATTTTCCTCTCATTTTCTCCCTAGGGTGGCTGTAGGAGTACAACCTTATAATTGTTGCTCTTACTGTAATTGGAGGTAGTAGGAGTATATGTAATCTTATTGTCTTTTCTTTGTAGTGGTAGTTTATTTATGACCTATTGATAATTCCCAGCCAGCAGCAGAAAACTCAGTGAGTAATACATTAGCATTCCCTCCTATGAGAGTGACGACTAAACAAAGACTATTATTAACCAGAAAGAACACATGCTAGGGATGGCCCATCATACCAAATATAAACTTCATTACTGCCAAGTTTGACCCCTCTGGGTACCATGGGTGTTTATTGTTTTCACCAGGATTCATAAAGCCTTAATCCTTACCTTTCTTTAGATGTATAAACTAAGCTTCATGAATCATATGGGAGGCTCTCAAAGGCCACTGCACACCTTCTTTAAAATGATGGCTATCGAAGCCCTTGGAGTGTAATAGGTTAGGGAAAAAAACATCAGGGCCACTGGGCTGTGTGAATACAGTTTTAGGGCAGCAGTATCCTCCCCAAAAGAGGGACACTGGGATACCCTTGGAACCTGTTAAGCCAAACACAAATGGGGAGATCTGCTGAGGTATAAAAACCTGTATTGCCAAGTCTTGACCTCCTGCAACCTGTCTTGATGAAATAACCCATTTACTACCATCTACAAGATGTAACACTCTTTAAGATGTTGAATATTCTCTGAAAATTCTACACAATACATGTGTTGCATTTAGTCTTCATTAAAGAAAAAACTGAAGAGAATTTGCATGTTAACTATTTTGTTGCTGAAAGTAGTTCCATTCTAGGACTGCTTGTTACTTGGGGGTAGAAAATCTCTTCTAAGGTAAGTAATACAGAACTCATATATGTACAACATTTAGGTTCACATTCACGAGAATGTACCATTATGTATTCTGCCCCCACCAGGATATTGAACATCGAAAAATTTAATGCTGGGTGAGATGCATGGTCAAACATCTGAACTGTTAAAACTTACAGACTGCAAATTGGCATTGACCAAGTGTCCATTATATGCAAGCATGGTGCTAAAAACCTTCACATTATTCCTGTGGTGGGCAGAATAATGGCCCTTCAACAATGTCCATGTCCTAATCACTGAAATCTGTGAATGTGTTACCTTATGTGGCAAAAGGAATCTTGAAAATGTTATTAAATTAAGGATCTTGATATGGAAAGATTATTCTGGATTATCTGGGTGGGCCAATGTAATCATAAGGGTCCGTATAAAAGGGAGGCAGAAGGGTCAGAGTCAGAAAAGAGGATCATGGAAGCAGAAGTCAGAGTGATACAGCTCTGAGCCAAGGAATGAGGAAGCCTCTAGAAGCTGAAAAGAGGAAGGAAATGGATTCTTCCCCTAGGGACTCCAAAAAAAATTGCGGCTCTGCTAACCTATTTTGGACTTCTGACCCCTAGAACTGTAGATAATAAATTTGTGTTGTTTAAACCGCTAAGCATGTAGCAATTTGTTATAGCAGCAATAGGATACTCTCTTAGCATTTGGGCTGCTATAACAAAATATCATAGACTGGGTGGCCTGTAAACAACACAAATTTATTTCTCACAGTTTTGGAAGCTGCAAAGTCTAAGACCAAGGTGCCAGCAGATTTGGTGTCTGGTTAGGGTCCACTTCCTGGTTCATCAACAGTCTTTTTGCTGTAAACTCACATGGCAGAAGGGGAAGGGAGCTCTCTGGAGTCCATATTATAAGGGCACTAGCCAATCAGAGTACTCTACTTCCTGACCACAGTGATTGTTCCAGGGATCAGATATGGGTACATGACCCAAGACAGTCCAAGAGTCCTTGGGACTTCACTGCCAGAGAAGGAAAGATGTTTTCTATTCCTCTTTGGCAAGCTGTAATAATGTAAGCCTGTGACTCATGCATCATGTGGTCCTTTTTCCCAGAACCTTGGGGGTCAGCTATTTGCTGCAAGAGAGAATGCAGCCAACACCCAAGAGCTGAGAGTTGAGAGTTAGAGAGGAACAGAGAACAAAAGCAAGACAGTCCTCATTTATCCAGCCATGTCTTATTCAGCTAATTCTGCCCCTGGACTCTTCAAGTACATAATAAGCCAATAAAACGCTTTTCAAACTCAAATTAGTTTGATATGGATTTGTGATTAAAAAAGAATAATTTTTTAATTTTTCAAGAAGGTGATATAATTCAAGAAAAAGGTATATAGCGAAGGCCTTGTCTACAGATTGTCTCCATTTGCCCAGTTCCCACCCATAAATAAGTTGTTTTTCATTTCCTTATGTAACCTTGTAGATTTTCTTCATGCATATACAAGCAAATATAAAAATATATCACTATTTTCTTCTATTTTAACACAAAAAGTAGTATTTTAGACATGTTGTTCTTTGCCTTGCTTTTTTTTTAACCTAACAATGTATGTTGGCAATCTTTTCCTATAAATGGATAGGAAACTTCTTCATTCCTTTATATCGGTATATAGTATTACAGGATTTATTTTGATCAGAAGGACCTTGGAAAGGCAGGTTGATTTTGAGAAACTGAGTCAACTCTATATGAGAAAATAGTGTAGCTCCACAGCAAGGAGTGCATAGGATTTCTAGCCTCATTTTTTAGTAGATCTAAATTTCTTTTTTCTGCATCTTAATAGGCTTAATATTCCCCAGAGATGAATATCAAACTTTTGGGCTACATTTGCCGTGACAATTATGAATAACCCTATATAATCTTAAAAATGAACCCAAATAGGATACCGTGGCATAGGTTGTAAACTGGTAACCTGTAACTCGATCTGGTTCACAAGTATGTACAATACTTAAAAATTTTAACTACTCATCAATGTTTAAAGTTTTTGGATTTGGCACTTACATTTATTTTTTATTTATTTATTTATTTGGTAACCTGTAACTCGATCTGGTTCACAAGTATGTACAATACTTAAAAATTTTAACTACTCGTCAATGTTTAAAGTTTTTGGATTTGGCAATTACATTTACTTTTTATTTATTTATTTATTTATCTATCTATCTATTTATTTATTTCTGTTGTTATTTGTTTGTTTTTGGCAGTTGGTCCATATGGGGATCTGAACCCTTGACTTAATATTTTATTTTAATATTTAACTTTATAGTTTCATATTAAAAATACAGATTTCTGGTTTCCCTTGACACTTGGATTACTCATTCCACAAGGTAACAACAAGCTGGAGTTCAGAAAAGAACCCACTTTAATACATCATTCATTTCTCAGTTCTCCACAGTTCCCACTGCTTTCTACAGTCCTTCTAACTCTAAAGTCAGGGCCTTTGGTCATGTATTATGTCTCATACTCTTTGTTGCTCTTTCTTTATACTCATGTGGTTCTTATGGACATTTGATTGTGTGACCCTCGGTTTATTATATTTGAATCCTGGGGGTCTTTAAAACACTTTCAAAGAGTTATTTTCCCTAGACTATCTCGGACATGCTCAAAGAAGAAAGTGTTTCTTTTTTCCATCTTCTTTATTAATTTACTTTGCTCTAATAGTGAAAGAAAAGAAGAAAAAATTATTACACTGTATAGAAATCAGTACATAAAGTACTTGCAAGAAGGTCTCCTTACTTATTTTAACTGGCACAACTACTATGTCAGTCAGCTTTCTTTCCACCTTTGATTCAACTCTCAATCATGGGAAAATCAGCATCTTGAATTACTCAGTCCTTCCCAGGGCCAATTTTAGATTTCAGGTTAAAACCGAGACCTGACAATGATTCAACTGCACGACCCAAGAGGACATTCTTTTTACTCCCAGTTGCTGCCAGCACAATCCAGTCCATTGTAGATCCCCAATAAAGACATATTGGGGGCTGGCCCAGTGGCGCACTGGAGAGTGCGCCGCTTGAGAGCACGGCGGCCCTCCCGCCGAGGGTTCGGATCCCATGTGGAGACCAGTTCCTGCTCACTTGCTCAGTGCGGTGCGGGCGCAACACCGAGGGTTGCGATCCCATTGCCGGTCAGTAAAAAAAGACAAAAAGGAAAAAAAAAAAAAAGACATATTGGACTTCCATCTCAAGATGATAGATTAAACATACACATTTCTTCTGACACCCTTACCAAAGCACACAAAAACAACAGAATGGGGTTTTTAAAAAAAGAGGCATAAAGGCTCAAGAGCAAAGAACAGGAAAGGAGGTGATAACAAAATATTTGTTTGTTTGTTTTTGTGTTGAAAGCAGGATAGCTGGTATCTCACCTAGCAAAACAGTATAAGCTGAGTCCAAAGGTGATGGCGGGGAAAACAACAACAAGAAGCATGATTTTCAGAACTGAATCCCTAACGCCTTAGAGATGGAGGGCCCCAGCCACTTATGAAAGTGTATGTAAAGATGAAGTTGAAAACAGCAGGAATGGTAGAAAACCATTGAGAGTATAACTGGACCTCCATCCCTTCTACCTGACAAAGAACTGGTGCCTGACTGTCTTAGGGAGGTAAAAAGACGGCCTTGGTGCAGGAGCAAGTGGGGAGGGGGGGCTCTAGAAACAGTTAATGGTGTGGACACTATATCAAGAAGAGAAGGATTAACTGAAAAAGCATACTTACTAAATGTTGAAACCACCACCTCTTCCTCCACTTGGCTCACATAAAACAGACAGGTTTATACCACCGTGGAGAAATAACATTTCTTCTTTGGAAATCTGACCCAACCAAGAGAAAAGATCTAAAAATACTGATGTGGGGTGGAAGTTCCCATAAATAGACCAGCCTAATCACTCCATAGTGAAACCCATAGTCATCAAGCCTCTCATGCTAAACAAAATTTTCGCTGAGCTTTTAAGTGATCCACTCTTAATTAATATCAACCAGATAAGAATTCGTAGATATCTGAGAAAAAGATCCAACATAAAAAGCAAAGGTAAAACAAAAGAAAGAACAAGTAAGTTGCAACTTGGAGGAAGCAAAGACTATAGAGGGAGATAAAACATATAAAAAAGAGCGATCATTTAAATCTTCAGAGAAATGAGAGAAGATATTGTATCCATGAAATAGGAAATTCCATTAAAAATAGACATCCAGAAAAATGTAAAAAAAGGAATTCTTGGAAATTAAAACTATGATAACAGAAATAAAGAAATGTAATAAATGGATTAGAAGAGATATTGAGAAACTCTCCCAAAATTAGATGAAAGACAAATAGAAAATATAAAAGTAGTTATTAAAAAAATTAAAAACTAGAGGAGAAATACAGGAGATCCAACATCTGAACGATGACAGGGAAAATAGAGGGGTAGAGATCAACAAGAAAAACATTCATGAGAATTTTCCAAAATTGAATGAAGAACATGATTTTCCACATTGAAAGGGCCCAGAATGTGTCTGGTACAATAAATAAAAATAGACTTATACAAGGTTCCTAAATAGGACATTCCAGAACTCAGAGAACGAGAAAATTCACAATGTTTCCAAAGGAGAAAACAGATTAGACATAAACAATCAAGATTCAGAATTGGATCAGACTTCCTAAGAGAACACAGAAACCTAGAAGAAAGTGGAGCAATACCTACAAAATCCTGAGGGAAAATAATTTCCATTCTCGAATTCTAAACCCAATCAATATATCACTTAAGTGAGACATTTAGAGATTCAAGCTCCCTAAAATTTGCTTCCTATGTATTCTTTTTCATGAAACTGCTAGAAGAGGTCCTCCATCAAAAAAAAAAAAAAAAAAAAAAAAAAGAGAGAGAGAGAGAGAGAGAGAAATCCAATCAGGAAAAACATCAGAATCCAATAGACTGGGCATCCTCCACAGTCAACAGGCAAAGGAGCCCCCAGGACAAGTCATTGAAGATGCTGGTCCAGGTTGTGTCAGAATCACAGTCGCAGCCTGTGCTTTATATAATCAGGCAGACGTATCACATTAACCATTAACTTATACGGACTTCTTCAAACCCCATTTACATCATGATTACTAATACCCAGAAGGGTCAAAAGCTTGTGTGGGGGTGGGAGGGGAGCATTTTCCACAAATCATTTATGCTTTTCAGAGGGAGGATTAGTCCTTGTGTCATATTTTCCTATTTGCCCACCCCCAACTTTCCTCCAGACCTAACAAGACCCATGTAACAGAAATGAAATCTTAAACACTATTTCTTTTTTTAAAAAAATAACCTTTTTATTTTAGGAGAGTTTTAGACTTAAAGAAAAGTTGCAAAAATAGTACAGAGTTCCTTTCTACCCCTCACCCAGTTTCTCATGGTTCATTTGTCACAACTAGGGAACCAGCATAAGAGCTATTAACTAAACGCTGCAGTTCATTCCATGTCAATCATTTTTCCCTGTTCCAGGATCATATGCCAGGATATCATATTACATTTAGTCATCATGTCATCTTAACCTCCTCTGGTCTATGACAATTTCTTAGATTCTCCTTGTTTTGATGACTTGGGTTATTCTGAGGACTGTTGGTCAGGCATTTTGAAGAATGTCCCTTAACTTGGGTTTATCTGATGTTTTCATCATGTTTAGGCTAGGGTTTGGGGTACTTGGGAGGAAGACAACAAAAGTGAAGTGCCTTTTCATCACATCATATCAAGGGTGCATGCTTTCAGCATGACTTCTCACTGATGAGAGCCCCGGCCACCTGGCTCGGATGGTGCTGGCTACATCTCTCCACTGTAGAGTTGCTTACTTCCTCTTTCCACACTCAAATCACTAAGCAAAGGTCACACTCAAGGGGTGGTGAGTATCTACATAAATTATTTGGAATTTTTCCATATGAAAGATTTATCTCTTCTCTCCTATTTGTTTGTTGGACTCATGAATATTTGTTTTATATTTTGGGTTATTACTTTAATAATACCTTATTTACTTTGTTGCCCAAATTGTTCCAGATTTGTCCACTGGCAACTTTTAGGTTGACTCCTATGTCTCTTTGACATGCCTCATTTTGTTTTGTTTGTTTTTGTGTTGTGAGCACTTCCTTACTCTCCGGCACTCCAAGATGCTCTGGGTTCATCTTGTGTGTTTCCTGCCTCAGCCCTGTAATGGGCCATTTTTCTAAGGAGACCAGTTTCTCTTACTGGAGAATATCTTATAACCCTCATAACCCTTCTTATTGTCATGATTCTTTTTTTTTTTTAGGACCCCATCCCTGGTCAAGTTAAGAGCTATTTGGAATATCAGGGAAACTGAAAGATAAACTTTCCTAATGATTAATATATCATTTATTTTAATTCCTTAATCTAGCTTCCAGTAAGACAGATTATATTAGCTGTCCCTTATCCTAGAAAAACATTACCAGAAGTTGGAATTTTTAGTCTTAACCTTATACCCTTGGAAATACTATTTATCTTGTATTTTTCAGTCTATCTGAGGAATGCTAAACAGGTAATGTAAGAATAAGATTCAGTGATACTAAGTATCTTAAGAGCAGAAGCCCCATAAATATATAGAATAATTAATTTTCTTAGTTTTTGTATTTTTATTAGGAATATCTAACAGATTTTACAAATCTCATACTCAGAGTGATCCGGTGTTTACATAACGTATCATTTTTTTTTACCTTATCTTAAGAAAAAAGGGATATTTTCACTCTGCCTGTAAAACAAATACCAACACTAGAACTAAAAAATTATTTCAGAAAGGGCAGTCAAGTTAAATTAATTTGAAATCTTTCCTATATAAATGTGAATTCAAAGTTAATTGTATTTTTTTTCAAAAAGCTACATTTGCAGTTACAGATACAGGGCTCAACTCAACTGTGTCAAATGACATATTCTGGTTATTGCTCTTATGATGGGATTTAAACATTTTAGTAAGGGGAAAATATATATGTATTCTTTTGTTTAAAGTAAGTTTGCAATTCAAAGGATTTATTTATCTGGGTCTCTAAGTTCTACCTTTCAACAAGAGAGAGTCCTGAAGGTAGTATATTTGCTTCAAAGGATTTGCTTTCAAATCTAACTTTTACTTTGAAACTAACTAAAAGGAAACTAAGTGTATCAGAACCATACCTAATCCCCTAGGAGTCAGCATTGCATCAAGTTTATTAAAATTAAACACCTCTTTTTTCCTCTCCTTCCGAAATACGCATCTGGTAATAAAAGGCAAATCAGCTCGATTAGGATAAAACAAGTCAGCATTGCATCAAGTTTATTAAAATTAAACACCTCTTTTTTCCTCTCCTTCCGAAATACTCATCTGGTAATAAAAGGCAAATCAGCTCGATTAGGATAAAACAAGCAATGTTTTTTCTTCACTAGTTCATTTAGAAAAGTCGCTTTGCTAATTGAGAAAAATTTAATGAATTTTACTTGTATTAAAATAAAGGTGATTGCTTCATGGCAACAATGTACTCATTTGAGAAAGTCATTACATTTATGTATTGTGTTTTCAAGTAAATACTTTTGCCAAAATGTATTAACAAGAAATATAATATTATGGTTCATGGTTCATGTAGTATCTGAAAAGAATAATTGTATAACTAATCAGTGAAAACAAAGCAAATGTTCCTCTTGGGTTTGTACAATAAAAATGGAATTAAAATTATTCAGGCTCAAAAATGCAAATATAAAGCATCCTACCAGCAGAAAAATAAAATTTTAAAGGCAAAACTTGTATATTCAATTTCTCTGAAAGTCTTAGTTTGATTCCAGAACTGATCTCATCAAAATTCACTTCATGCATTTTTACAGAGTAATCAAACATTTCATTGTTTTTAGAACAATAAAATTGTCATTTATTTTTCTGGCTTACTGATATTCAGAACACATTCTGGGGAAAATTAATGCTAATCAGTGCAGTGGCAGCAATCAAAATAGCACTGTAATGTATTAAACAGTAACATAAGATTAAACTCACAAGTAAACTAAAGGGCAAATAACCAAGATCAATTTAAACAGATTAAATCTTGAGAAAGGGCAAAGGTTAGAAACAATCTGAAGCGATAACCAAATTCTGAGAATAATAGGCCTTGTGTTAGACAACAGCACCCCCTACTGGAAGTTTGAGGCTGCCTAGACAGGCGTTTTGGAGGCTGCAGATCAGGATGGGCAGGGGGAGGGGATCCGTGAGGATGATCAGACCTCCACCTGGTAAGTGGAGACACCAGGAACAGGGTGCATCAACAGTTTCAGAATCATTTATTTTCTATTGTGCTATCACAGGTGTTCGATGGTTGGCTGTTAGTCAGAGTGCCACCTTGTAACACCAACACCAAGGGTTCAGATCCCCACACTGTCCAGCTTCCAAGAAAAAAAAAAAAATCTCTATTGCGTTATCGCTGGCTGACTCCTGTTCATGTTCTAATGTCTAATGTGAGTGTTCATCACCTAGGATTTTTATTATTCCTTAATTATAAGTGAGCAAGAAATTGATTCAGAAGGTTTCATTAGTAACTATTTGTAGAGTGTTGACACGAAAGAGATATACGGTTGTGCAATGATCTTAATTAATTAGTCATTCTTGGAATTTCCTCACAGTGCTCAAAATTGTTTCTGTCCTTTGTAGAGAATATGTTTCTGAATGCTTTGATCTGATATGCCAACAAGCATGCATGATGGCTTTAATGTGATGATGGCTTTATGTACACATGGAGTGCAACCTATAATTGAAACTAGAATTTGGTAGCATAAAAGCCTCAGGGAAATGAAAAGTCTTCACCATCAATTTTCCCTCTAGTTTTCAGGTTTATGCCTTATTTCTGTTATTCTTTGGGTGAGTAAACATCCTTAACAGTCACTTACAAGATGAAATATGAAAACTTCTGAGAGATGGTAAAAGGCAGTTATTTGACTAACAGTCTAGCCATCTATAAAATACCATCTTTTAAAAAGTAATGTAAAATGCCTAACAGTATTTTGAATCCAGCAATTTGAATAAATCAAATATCTAAACTGGGTTATGTCATATAACTAAAGGAAACCTCAGTCAAACTAACTTGCTAAATGTGCGTACATGCCACAGGCAATAAGTATGGAGATCAGAGAAATAAACTGAAGAAAAAATCAGGAGGGATCATTTTAACAGATGGGGCAGTTACACAGAGAGAATGGAAGAAAGAGGGAAATAGAAGCAAGCATTGAAACCAGGCTGGGCTTGACAAGAAGTCCATATTACTATGAAAAAAGATAGCAACAGCCCTGGCTTTGCATTTTACTTTATGAACACCCACCCCACCACCTCCAGTACCAAATGCTTTAGTTTCACGACTCCCATGTGAACGGTTTTTATAAACACCAACGAGGGAGGCACATTACCCAACCATGTCAATCTCAACCGGGGAGGTAAGTATGAAAGCTGTCACCAAGGGACGCTTGGAGGAGGCAACATTTACATCAGACATTAGAACACGAACAGGAGTCAGCCAGTAAGAACAAAGAAAGAAGGGCATTTTTTGGCAAAGAGAGTAGTCTTTGAGCAAAAGCCTGGAACAGGGAGACAACTTGGAAGATTCTGGCAAGGGCAAGTTGATCAGTGTAGCTGGAGGGCAGGGAGGGTCCAGAAAAACGGCGGCAGAGAGAGCAGGAGTGGAGCCTGAAGTGCTGAAGGAAAAAAGCTTCTTCTATCCAGGGTGGGCGTGGAGACAGGCTGGAACAGACTGGAGGTTTTCAAGACTGGTGGCAAGAAAACCAATTAAGAGCTTGTGATAGAGATCTGTACCAAGGCCAGAGCAGTGGAAATAGAGAGGAGGGAAGAAATTTGCAAATGTTTAATAAAGTTGAATTAACAAGGTTCAGTGACTGCATTTGGGAGTGAGGGAGAGGGAGATGTTGATGACTTACTTCCAGATTTCTGGCTTGAATGGTTGGTGCTGCTGACAGCAATACAGGATGAAGATCAAACTGGGTGGGGAAAGATGAAGAATTCCACCTGGGGCAGGAATTAATGAGGCATTCATAGGGAGGTGTCTGTAGGGCTTCTGGAGGATGAAAGAGTTTAGAGGCAGCAATACAGATTTGGGAATCATCTGGAGCATGGCTCCAGGATCATGTCCTCACATTTCGGTGCTCAGAGAGGAACTCCCTTCTTCCCTCTACCACCCATTTGCCTAACCAAGTATTGAAAAATCCTGTGGAGGAATTCTGATTGGCTTGGATGATGTGCACAACCCTATGGCCAAGAGGGTGGGCAGCCTCTTCTAGGACCATCTACTTTGAAGGATAATTTCCCAAAGGTTGTAAGAGTGCTGTGCAATGCAAAAAATATCCCCAACACCCCTCTACCCATCATCTATTATCTTCTGAATAAGAACTCATTCTCATGACCACACACTGAAAATTTATAATTCTGGGACTCCACCACTCTTACAGAAATTCCACTCTCTCACTACAGCCTTCTCTCATCTCATATGTGTCTCCACCCCTCCCAATCTCATGCTCACACTTGATCTTCAGCTTCATCGAGGGCCTCAGTTTGCAGACTCTTGCACATTTTTCCCAATGCACCAGCCTCCTCTTAGCTTTACTTCCTTCCCTATCTTGTCTAGACTACATGGGCAATCATATTTGTCTGATCGTGGAACCACGTAGGATCATAAGAAACTCACTGAAGGCACTGACCAGCCTGAGGATGGGCCATGACCATCCTGAATGATCTCTTAGACCTGATTCACACACTTCCTAACATGTCCTCCCCCAAAACTCTAGTTCAGATAATGCTCAGCTGACTTCCACACAGCACCTTGCATAGTCCAAACAAAGTTGTTTTTTGTTGTTGTTTTTGTTTTTAAAGATGACCGGTAAGGGGATCTTAACCCTTGACTTGGTGTTGTCAGCACCACACTCTCCCGAGTGAGCCACAGGCCGGCCCCAAACAAAGTATTTTAAAGTGGCCCAGGATTGAGTTCCTGTGCCAAATTCTCTCCCCTTAGGAGATTCAGAAAATGCCAGTGAAGGTCACCACAATTTTAAAATGGCAGCTTCTTGGAGCCATTAGAGAAATCTCACAGTTCCTGGACTTGATGAGTTACTCCACTTATTTTTTCAGTAAGTACTCAATAAATGTTCATTAAGCAAATGATATTTCCCAGTTACATCTATAGGCTTTAAAATTTTATTCTATAAACACTTTAATATAATAGGCTGAAACCTTATAATTCTCTCTGCCAAAACGCCCAACCCAACAGGGACCACTGATGAATATGGTGATAAAGAGAAAAAAGGTTACCTAGTTATCCCTAGAGTTACACTAGAGATATCCACATATAATGAACATGAACAGTCATCTGAGGAAGTAAACCAAAACTTTGTTTGTAAATATGTGACTTAAATTCCCACAGTTAGGAAACCTCACAATTCCTATCCAGGCATGTGGAAAGTATTTAGAAAGGGAAAACTTATATAGTTAATTATATGGTACCATATAATCAACTGTATGAACTGTCCAGGAAAAAGAATGACGTAACTGAATGACAAGGCTACATACACATTTAAATTCTATCGGATTCTGCCTGTTAGTAACCTTCTGATTTTCTTTTTGGTAGCTGTTGTTTGACTACAGAAAAGGATATACTGGTTGTACAGATGGAAATGCACCATCTTCCTGGCAGTTGTATTTCATACTGCCAATTAATAAAATTTGTATTCATTCAGACATCTCTACTGGGTTTAGTTAAGTGAATTGGCATCTCCAAATCCTGACTATGTAGGTGGATGCACATTCTGCAAACCCTAAGGTTTGAAAGCCATAGAAAAGTCAATACCACCTTGTGGGACCCTCTAGTAGAAAGTTTGCCAACCCCTTCAGCCATACACCTGACTATGACCCCTGCAGGACACTTTCTGTCATATTTGAATAACAACCCCACTTGAGAAATCAACATATAATTATTGACCATGCCACATGTAGGTGATCACGATGTTTTAAACTTAGTGATCATGATAATTCCTATTTATTGAATGGCTACAATGTATTAAGAATAGCTCTAGATACCTTATTGAGTTACAACAAAAAGTATGTAAAGCTTTTTCCCTGAAATCTTATTTATAACAGTGGAAACTGGAATCAACCTAAACATAAAACGTACAATAATAAGGTGCAATCTCAAATTAGTAAAAACATATAAATGAAAAGACTGAAGAGCTACACTCAAAATGTTAACAGACCAGATCAGGTGTCTTTTTTATCACATGCTTTGTTCTTTTATGTATTTACATTTTTTTCTATAGTGAACATGTACTTTATAATTGAGAAATTTTCTTTCACTGCTAATTCACAAAAAGAAACTTCAAAATTATTGTATGTCTTTGGAATCTTCTTTATTTCTTATTATTACAGTGGAATGTGGGAGTTCTTATAAAGATTATATTGAATTTTTAGATGATGTTCAGTTAGACTGTTGCTTTGGTTTACTAGAGACTTAATTTGTCATTCTGCTTGCACATATTTGTTCCCACATTCAAAGCAAACCCATAGAGAAGTATCAGCCCGATTTTGCTTCATTACCATAGCAACATAACAGTGATAAAAGCACATGGCTCCTTCCCTCCCTCTCACACACATGCTCTGTTTCTCTTTCTCTTTCACCTACTTCTATTCATTGCCACTTTCCTCCATCTACGTTTTTAAAATTCTTTTTCATATTTTGGCTCCCTTCCTCCCCAAAAAGTTTATGTGTGGCAAAAAAAAAAAGAGCGTATATGACCAATCAAAACACCCTAAATTCTAAATGCCAATTTGTTTCTTTTGTTTTATACTCTTCAAGACTGGTCCTAGTCAACTATAGATAAGGAACAGTCATATTTTTCCAGGGAAACCTATCTAATCAATAATTCTGAATACAGATAATTTTATATTCAGAACTTAATTCAAACAAGCTCTTGGGTGGAAGGAGAGAATGGCTTTTGGGGGAGCCACTAGCAGTAACTGGGTCTTATTGGGCTTTGTTTTACTCCTCCCTCCCTCGTCCTCCCAGGCATATACACAATAAATCCACTGTTGATGTTGGCAGTTGTGGACAGATGGGACTGTAACAGGAGCCATCACATATAAACATTTTAATTGCACTTAACGAAATCAGAAACTTGGACACTGTTGTACTCCATACAGAGGGTGTGCAGGTGACCTTGCCTACCAACTCCACTCTAGGCCCCTCTTTTCCTACATGCCTTTTTCCATCCCCCCTTCCCACATCCCTTCCTCCTTCCTAAGAATTCTGACTTCACTCAGGTATCTGCCTCCTCCTGGAAGCCAAGTCCTTCACGAGAGGCTAGTTCCAACTCCAAGCCCAGCTTTTACATCTTGATTGATGTAAGTAATTATAATGGTACCATTCCTTTGCTAGGACTGGCCGAGGCTTGGGCACGTAATGCTCTTCTGGCCAATGAGGCATAAGAGGAAATCTGTTGGTGGCTTCTGGGACAAGAACGTGGCAGTGACTGCTTGTTGTTCCCAATTATGCACGCACCACTTATTCCACAGGAGTAGGAAGCTTAGTTGGGCACATCGACATCCAGAATAAAGAACACATTTCTCAGCCTCTTTTGCAGCCCATTGTGGCCCGATAAGTTCTGGCCAATGGGATGAAAGCAGATGTGCAGTGTGGCAGCTCATGGGAATCTTCCTTATGGGACAGCTGACAACTGTTCTTTTTCTGCTCTTTCCCCTTTCCTTTATTCTGCTATGTGGAATTTGGATGTGATAGCTGGAGGTGAAACAACCACCTTGGACCATGGATGACCTTGTGAATGGAGACCATGTCTGACAGAACAAAAAAGAAGCTACACGTAAGCCACTGTTATTTTAGGTTTTCTGTCATTTACGATTAAACCTAACAATAATACAATGAAAGAGATGCCTTATTTTCAGTCTCCAAATGTTGTAAGTTATGTCTGGGACTGCTGCAGCCATTGTGTGACCATGAGGAGAGCCAGCCTGAGGCCAAAGCCAAACATAAGGATGACAAGTGATGGTATAGAGGTAGAGTCAACAAATACTGCCACTACCTTCTGGTGGATTTTTTATTATGTGAGAAAATATACTTCACTATTGTTTAAGCCACTATGATGGTGGGGGTGGGGTTCTGTTTCTTGCAGCTGAAAGCATTCTAGCTGTTACAGGGCATAATGGTTACTTTTTTTTTTTTTTCCTCCTTGTCTCCTTCCGTGTCCAGCAACGGATCGCAACCCCCAGTGTCGTCCCCGCACCGGACGGGGACTGGCAACGGGATCGCAACCCTCGGTGTTGCTCCCGCACCTCGCTCAGCCAGTGAGCAGGAACCGGTCTGCATGTGGGATCCGAACCCTCGGCGGGAGCGCCGCCGCGCTTCCCAAGTGGCGCCGGGCCAGCCCGCGGGCATAATGGTTTCTAATGGCTGTAACCCATAAGCTCCTTCAGAAAAGACTCAGCTAACCAAAGATTTGGAGGAAGCAGGGTAAAATATAAAGGATTGAGGAAAATGTGTTCCAGAACACTTAGAAAATAGAAAACAGAGGGAAAAAACATACCAAATAACCGTGATGATAATTTTGACCTTCTAGTCTCTTAAAAAAAAAATGTTCTTGGAAGCTAAGCAGGGTTGGGCCTGGTTAGTGCTTGGATGGGAGACCTCCTAGGAATATCTGGTGCTGTAGGCTTAATATATATATCAATATAACTACATATATTTTTACATATAGGTAATCACACTATATATTTAACTTTATCTCTCCCTCTGAAAAAAAAATGTTTTCAGATAAAATACAAGAAGCCTTAGAACTCTGGAAAGTAAAATATAACATGGCAGTTTGAGGTGGAAAAACAAAATTTGAAGAAAAACCATGATGGCGATGGTTTCTGGTATTTTTGTCAATTTTTGATGTTTGGCTTTTTTTTCTTCCTTATCTTCCAGCTTTTACTGGGGGTGGGGTAGATCAGGAAAATGCCCAGCAGATATAGACCACAAAACTTTCTGGCCAGAGGACTGCAAAGAGAAGCCACTGCAAGCTAAAGAGTGTGGGAGGAGTCCCTGTTTTTCTCTTTTCTCTTTTTTCTCTCCTGTCCCTGACCTGAAGCATCATGAATCTGCACTGTCATGGCAGGAAAAGGGGTTCCTGTTGTGGGAAGAGTGTGTAGGGATGCCCATTATTTTTTTCTTTCCTGTTTCTCTCACTCTTTCACCATGGAGGTGGGCCCAGTTGTGTGTAACTGTGAGCTCCTGAAGCACAGAAGGCTAAAACTCTTAAGCAAACCCATCTTTTTTGCCAGAGGAACCAGGAAATGGGACCCTTGGGAGCTGAAGAGTATAGAGGAAATCTCAGAGAGGAGAGATTTTTAGAATGAGCCTAATTCTGTTAGTGAACTGACACAAGTCCCAGGCTCACCTCCACGCTGTCTATGGAGAAACATACACATGCACGCACATGCACACATACACACACACAAGCATAGCCAAGGCTTTGAGAACCAAACTGATACTGAACCACTGTCAAAAGACAGAACTTATAACTCAAACCTATGCAGGATTTTTCCAGCTGACCAAAAAAAAAATATTAACATTCTCCAGAGGATTTTAATAGGATTCAGAGATTCACAACATAGATTTACAATGTCCAGGATACAAACTAAAATTACTTGACATATAAACAATGTAAAAAAAACCTGACCCACTCTCAAAAGAAAAGACAATCAAGTAATGCCAACCTCAAGATTACCCAGATATTGGAATTATAATACAAAAATTTTAAAGCAGGTTTTATAGCCAATCTTGGTAAGGTAAAGGTAAAGCCTTTTGAAATGAGTGGAGGGATAGAAATTCTCAGCAGAAAAATAGAGAGTATGAAAAAGAACCAAATGGAAATTTTAGAACTAAAATATATACTATTTGAAATAAAAAAAATTCACCAGATAATCTCAGTGACAGTATGGAGATGACAGAGTAAAGACTCAATAAACTAGAAGATAGATCAACATAAATTATCCAATTGGAAGAAAGAGAAAAAACAAAACAGAACAGAGCTTCAGTGACCTGAGAAGCAATATTAAATGGTCTAACATGTTGTTGGAGTCCCTAAAGGAGAGGAGAAAATGATTGGTGCAGAAAAAATATTTGAAAATGTAATGGCGGGGCTGGCCCGGTGGCGCACTGGATAGTGCGCCGCTTGGGAAGCGCGGTGGCGCTCCCGCCTGAGGGTTCGGATCCCACATACAGACCGGTTCCCGCTCACTGGCTGAGCGAGGCGCGGGAGCAACGCCGAGGGTTGCAATCCCGTTGCCGGTCCCGGTCTGGTACGGGCACGACACTGACGGTTGCGATCCGTTGCCGGACACGGAAAAAGATAAAAGACAAAAAAAAAAAAAAAAAAGAAAATGTAATGGCTGAAGAGTTCCCAAATTTGGAGAAAGATGTACACTTACAGATTTAAGAAGCTCAGTTAATGCTAATCAGGATAAATTCAAATAAAATCATATCTAGACATAATCAAACGGCTGAAAACCGAAAGGAGAAGAAGGCTGGAAAGGCAATGTGGGGAAGAGGCTTGAACACCTGACAACTGGTAGCTAAATGGAGAGATGGGAAAGAAGTTCATGGGGGGATTTTGAAGAAAATCTGTGATCTGTGCCATGTAATCCCCATTAGCCACAGTGCATGAAATTCAGTGCAAACTGTAAACTCACTAATGCTTTGTAGCATGTGTCCACTTCCAGGAGACAGGGCAAAACCCAGAGTCCCACTTCAGCCGTGGGGAGGGTGAGGCAGAGGCTGTCCTTGTGTGCCGTCACTTCTGGTCACCCCTTCCTTCTGTGGACCTTACTGCTGCCACGGTTCACTCTCTCTCTCACCTTTCTCCAGCTCAGGAGTGACAACACTTTCTGTAGGATGGCCTTTTCAGAAAAAATAAAAATTTGAAAGCCATATTAAAACACTATGTTTTAGATTTAAAAATACAATAAAAAATTTTTTTTCACTAAAGAGTTTATCTTTCTTTAATTTTCCTTCCTTCCTTCTTTCCTTTCGTTTGGGGGGGTGGTAAAAAAACCAAACAACTACATAACTAACACACACTGAAATCCCTGATTATAATGTTTCTTTTTTGAACAAATTTTGCTATTACATTGCTTTGGCATCTTTTTGTTTTTCAACTTTCCTTGATTTACCTTTTAATCTATTTAATTGTAAATATTAAATGTCTAACTGGGCCTCTTAAATCTGTGTTTCTTAAAACAAGAGATTTTCTTCTCCCTTTTAAACAAGACAAATAGCAATGTGCTTAACACCCAAGAAGTATTCCTCAATTCAGTTATTAAAAACCATTAACATTATCAGTCATTTTTCTATTTTGATAGCATCCAAAGCAAGGGTTATTGGTTATACGCCACATTCTGCCGATTTGGCCTCACAACCAGCAAAAAAATCAGATTCATTGTTTTCTTTTATCTACCAGGAGAGCACAGAAACACTAAGTTGTTCAATGTAAGAGCTGAGACTGGATGAGTCTGGCCATCCCTGGGCTGTTTTCTCCCATCTGTGAACCTAAGGGTCCCAGAGACTAGATGCCAGGCCATGACTCAAAGCTAACAGTGATGGCCTCACTCTTGCTGCAATTGGGCAAAGAATGTGAAGAAGAATAAAAACACGTGGTGCTGATAACACCAAGGTCGAGGGTCGAGATCCACATACCGGCCAGCCACCAAAAAATAGAAATAAAATAAAATAAGTAAAAAGTAAAAACAGAGAACAACACTGGATCAGGAGGAACAAGGAGGTGCCATCTTTGCAGCAAAATGCTCATCGATCTCAGGGAGGTGCTCTAAGTGAGAAGCCCAGGCTACTCCTTGGCTAGCTTACCTCCTTCCTAGTAGATTTCCTGATAATCACAGCTCAGAAGTTGTCCCTTTTCAAGTGACAGCCTTTGGGTGCTTCTTTATAACCAATACTATGTGATGCTGACTTTCATCACATAGAATTTAGGACTGAAAATAAAATTTAAAATATTTTCTATGTTTTAAAATATATATATAATTTGCTTTTGTATGTATGATGTTTATGTTGCTTTAAAAATAATCATTTAGGGCTGGCCCGGTGGCGCACTGCTACAGTGCACCGCTTGTGAGCACGGTGGCGCTCCCGCCGAGGGTTCGGATCCCACATACAGACCGGTTCCCGCTCACTGGCTGAGCGAGGTGAGGGTGCGACACGGGGGGTTGCGATCCCGTTGCCGGTCCCGGTCCGGTACGGGCGCAACACTGAGGGTTGCAATCCGTTGCCGGACATGAAAAAAGACAAAAAGGAAAAAAAAAATCATTTAATCTATTATATGGCAATTCAGAAAATTCTGACATTTAAATAATTCATGGCTCTTCGCATTTTGTTAGTTGTAAAGCATTTATTCTGTTTAAAGTGAAAATATTTTTGTAGATACCAAGTACAATGTTTAAAAATGTGGTTGTCTCAAAAGATATCTGTCCAAACAATTCTTAAACTGGATATCCATAATGAAGGAATATATATGCAGATATATTCGAACTATTGATAAACTTCAAACATAGAAAAATGAAGATTATCAAAGTATTTTTTAAAAAAATTTACCTACAGCCTGACACAATTTGCCAGATTACAGCTTTGTGTCTTGCATAAATGTTTCTCCTACTTTTCTGGAATAGGCAGGCTAGAAAACATTCACAAATGAATAAAAATAAAGAATTTCAGGTGAGAATAAAAACTGAAGAATGGATGTTGTTAACGACCTTTACCAATGCATTCACGTAGACAAACCATAACAAAGTGGTTGAAATGTTTGTTGTGATCAAGAAGTTGTGAATAACAGAAAAGCCAGGTAGGTGCATAGAAAGGGCTCAGCTGCGCTACAGCAGAAAGAGGACACTTATGATCCTGTGCAAAGAGGCAGCTCAGGGCAGAAGGGTAGGAAGCCCAAGGGAGTATGCACTCAGGAACGCTAAGTTGTCACCTCAGAGAAACATCCATCTCCCTTGTTAGCCCACGATGCTTTTCTGCTACACATCAAACACCAGATGACAGCCAGCTGGCAGAAAACATTGTCTGCTTGCCTCATAAGTGGGAGTATAGTGTGTGGAAGGTACCGTTTTAGAGTATTGTACTTTTACGTGAGAAGTGCCTGTAAAGCAGCAGGAGCTCGGGGTAGGGGTTACGCGTTGCAAAAACATCCAGAAACATCAAACACTGTGCCCTCTGCAGAAAGGTAGGCTCCGGCTTTAGCTGCTGATCCTTCTGGCTCAAGCTGAGTCAAACAGTACACAAAGAGTAGACAAAAGCTTGCAACGACTGGCAGTCACCATAGGGTATGCCAACACAATGTCCGCTCACTCTGGGCATTGTTTTTTTCCCTATGGAAGACCTGCTGCACCTGCATTCAGATGAAGCTTGGCCACATCTCCTCCTCTGGACTTTTGGAAAACTCCAAAGCAAGAAGATGGAGCTCTGTTCATTGAAGGCCCCATTTTCTGTACATGTTTGAATGCTTATTCATATGGAGATTTTTATTCCTTGGTCTTTACCTATTTTAATGAGCTTTTAAATGAACTTTTTTTAATGAACTATAAAATGAGGCATGACACAACTGTTGAAAATAATTTCTTCTTCAATGATCAAACCCCTTTTTCTGGAAGAATTTGGAATTAGCCACATGCCTCTAATATTAGCACTTACGTTATCCACCCGGCCCTCGGACAACCCAAACTAATCACTCTTCACAGCAATCCTTTTTCTGTTTAATACTAATTCTCATGGACCACTTTTCTGAGTGTCTTCTGCCAGTTGTTGTGGTATATTGACTTTTCCAAAGAACCACTTTTTTCTTTAGGAAGAAGTAAAAAGAAAAGGCATTTTCTTTCATTTAATATGGGTGTCAAGGATAATAAGATATTTATGGATCTTAAGAACTGTCTGCCCACGGAATTCATTTCTTAAATGTGTATAAAACATCTTATTACATAAGAATGAGCTACCCCTTACTCTTTCTGTTTTATAGAAAAGGAAATTAAGGCCAGTTGCGTGATTTCTGCAGAGTCCTGCTATGTAGTGGGGACATGAGAAATTTCAGTAATACCATCCAATAAAATAATTTAACCACTATTATGTTGTTATTTATCAGTGCAGAAACAGCATCAAGAAATCTGCACATTGTTATCCTTTATGAGATGCAAAGTTGTGGAAAGAAAAAACACTTCTTTCAACACTTCCCCTTTTTGATTTGCTCC
This sequence comes from Galeopterus variegatus, assembly GCF_000696425.1. Lineage (NCBI taxonomy): Eukaryota > Metazoa > Chordata > Mammalia > Dermoptera > Cynocephalidae > Galeopterus > Galeopterus variegatus. The sequence goes on from NW_007726246.1 coordinate 835,197, forward strand.
TGTGTCAACTGTAGGATGGCATTGCTGACCAGTGTTCCAGCTCCTGTGGGATCCTAAGCATCTCTAAGACAGGGCAGGAGATGAGAGAGGCAGGACTTGAGTGGGAAATGTCTAGAGGTGGGTGAAGCCCTGGCACACTGACAAAGCAGATACAAAGAGAACTAGGCCTTCTTTCTTCTTTGTAGTTACTTGGCTGAAAGATCCTTCTTTTGGTCAAGTACCTGTCTACTTTCACACAAGTACATGGCTATTTTTACGTTCACAAAACACTCCTTTCGAAAGTCAACCTTCAAATAACCTTGAAGGTAGAAAGACAAACAAATGAGCCATTGTTCACTTAGATGACACAGGGCACCACACAATGTCTGCTCTAATATCTAATGTACCCTGTTACAGGTGGAAACAGTCAAAAGAATTCCCACAAGAGCCATTTTCTCAGTTGAACAAGATGGAAATGGCACTAGATTAAGTTCAAATATTGTTTGTGACTGTAATATATGAAGACATTAAAGAAGTTTATAATACTGTGATGACTACCCTTACAACTATTACTATCTCTTAAAATTCATTCCTATAGCTTGTTCTCACATCTTGTTAAGAAAATACAGTGTGAAAGGGTCAACAACATAGCTATTTCACAGTAGATCGAGCAACCCACATATGTTTTAGTAATTCATGTAGAGTCCAATTTAAAAAATAAAGCAGGTAAAAATGATTTTGTGATTGTTTCATTCATGGTCAATCACACAACCCTTTAGTATAGACCATGACAGCCATCATGAGATACGCAAGGGGCACAATAACCGTGGTGGAAGCAAAAGTCTCTGGAAGATGCAAGTCAATCACTTGCCACAAATAATTTCTATGGACATTCACAACTAGGTAATTCCTGCACAAGATGACTTCAAGAATAAAGCAGAAAATCTGATTTCTGAGTATGACTAAACAACTGAGCATATAAATAGAGAATGCACAAATCTTGAGCAACATGAGTCATGAGATTATAAATTCTTATAACGTGAATAGCCAGACCAACACTTTCAACACAAATGTTCTAAGGTTTTATAAAACCAATAATTTTGAAGAAGTAACTGATAGCACTGTTTCAGAAAAAACTTCTCAAAAATAAACCAGACTTTAGCTTTGGCAGAGGGACAAAGAAAAAAGTTAAATGAAGAAGCACAAAAATAAGACATGTTATCACCTTAGTAAGTCTTTGGTTTCATGTAGACTGGTGACTCATTTTAATGACAATTCAGCAGATGGTATCTTCAGGATATTTCTATGCTAGCAACAAATAGTTATTGGCAAATCCATACTGTAATGCATTTATACCTGTTTCAACCAAGGAGCAATTGTAGTAAAACAGAAAAGTATGGAATTCAATATTTATGGTATTTTAAAAGAAATTAGAATAAATATCTATAGCCTTTACTATATGCCAGACACAATTGGCTTTAAACCTGCTTCCCTATTAAATCTGTATTATCTTTGCTCTATGTTATGTTCTAATCACTATTATAATACATGTGCAGAGCTAAAGCCATTAATTGGAGTTTATAATTCTAGTTTTAAAAATAAAATGAAGTAATTTATACTTCTTTGAAAGTATAAAAGTGCCTTAACGTTTTTAAGTATTTGGCAAAATTCAATAACAGGATGTGGCCAGTTACAAAATTCATGGGGTGCCATACATTTAAAAAAAAATCTATTCTTTTAATAAATTCCAGTTCTTGAATGTGTTCCAAATAAAGACGTTAATATTATGAGAGTCACAACAAATTAAGGTGTGTTTAAAAACTCAAAGATAAAAAATAAAACATAGAAATAAAGAGAACAGGAAAGAAAGAAAACAAATATTTTGGAACTTGACATCAGGGAAAAAGGTGACAATTCTTGTATTAGTGTTCTATTGTTGTAACAAATTACCATAAACTTAGTGGGTTAAAACAACACTCGTTTATTATCTCACAGTTTTTATCGGGCAGGAGTCTGGGCACAGGTTTTCTGTGTCCTCAGATCAGGGTTTCACAAGGCTGCAATTAAGGTATCAGCTGGGCTTCTTTCTCATCTGGAGAGTAAACCAGGGAAGAATCCACTCCTAAGCTCATTCAGGTTGTTGTAAGAATTCATTTTCTTTTAGCTGTATGACTGAAGGCCTCAGCTTCTTAGTGTCTGTTAGCTGGAGGCCACCTGAGATCCTAGAGGCTACCCACAGGTCCTTGCCACGGGCCCTCTCACAGTCCTCTCACAACATAGCACTTTCCCTTTTCAAGGTCAGTAGTTGAATCTCTCTCACCAGCCTGCTAAGACAGTCTTATATAATGAAATATAATTGAAGCAGTGACATCTCATCACCTCTGCTATGTAATATAACCTAATCAAAGGAGTGACATCTACATTCTAGTGGTTAGAAGCAAGTCACAGATTCCTGCACACACTCAAGAAGAGGAGGAGATTACACAAGTGTGTGAGTCACTGGAGGTCACCGCAGGGTGTGTCTGTCACAAGTCCCTAGCATCATCTTGAATGCCTTCTTCCTGCAGGGTGCATTGCCACTAGATGGTGCTCTCTCTACCACCTTCTGGAACAAATGCACAATTTAGAAGACGGTTCTCATGTCTACTGCTGAAAGAAGGAAGTGTAGACTTATTAATTAGGAACTGTTTTGCAGTTTAATGTTGCTGAGTGTGACTGTGTTTTAATAATTAGTAGTTAGAACTCAGAACAAGTGAGAGACATCTTGTATCTCACCCTTGTTAAAAGGTGGAAGTGAGGGCCGGCCCGGTGGCGCATTCGGTAGAGTGCGGCGCTTGGGAGCACGGCGGCGCTCCTGCCGAGGGTTCAGATCCCATATAGAGACCAGTCCGCTCACTGGTTGAGTGCGGGCGTGACACCGAGGGTTGCGATCCCGTTACCGGTCACGAAAAAAGACAAAAGAAAAAAAAAAAGTGGAAGTGATAAAAGGATGTATTTCAATGAAGGAGAATCTACAAAGAGAATGTTATGAAAAAGATGTAAGAATGGAAAATAAAACTCCAAGAAATAAAAATGAAATCTCTGAAAGAAATGTTCAGAGGAAGTTTGATCTTGTAAAATTGAATATGAAGGATTTCACAGAGCATTTTAAAAGATCCTTACAAGTTTAAGAAAACCTGAGACAAAACAGAAATGCTAGTATTCACAAACTTTTAAAGACACAAGGTAGAGATATGAAATACTGTACCTAAAAAAAAAATAATTGATTAAGGCCAATAAATTTTGAGATTTGTAGAAAAGCCACCATACCAAGAAAGAAGAGTATAAAAAATTTCAGAAAAGACTTTTAGACCCTGGTAATGCAAGAATTTGTCCCCCAAAGAAGAATATGCCATAGTTACCAGGGAAGACTTTAAGTGGTCCTATTCAATGGGAGAAGAAAAACAAAAAACAAAAGAATCTGGATCACAAGGACAAAGACTTCCCTAAGGTAGCAGAAGTATTATAGAGAATAAAACGTGAAGATGGTGACAGTGTAAGAGGAGAGGAAAAAAAGCAACAAAATTTGAAAATCAACTTAGGTTAAAAAAAAACTGATAGAAAGTATCTGTGGATATTTGGTTGGTTTTTCTTTTGTCGAAAGAGAGTTTTAATTATGTGAATATGTGTAAGGAATAAAATAATTCATTATTTTAAAATTGAGAATAAAATAATATAATAAATGTAAAAAACTTTGATAAAAAGAACTATACAACTGCAAAGGTCATTTTCATGATTTGTTGCATTCACTAAGACACTTATCTTGCTATTATTATTGTCAATAATAATGTGATGTGGTTATTGACAATAATAAGATACGATATTTAAATATATGTTTTCCAGAGAGGCCTGAGAGCTGCTGGGCCCATGTGCCCTGAGGCACTCGGGACAGAGCAGGTAGGTGCCGCTGCAGGGATCCCAGCCCAGGCCAGTCCCTGTGGCCCAGAGAGGCCAGAGCCTCCCACCCACAGGCACCAAGGTAGTCTTGCCAAATTGGCAGTCCCTGCAGGATCCTAGCCAGACATTAGGGTCAAACGAATGGACCATGAAATTCCCTGCCATAATTACTAAACACCAAGGGAAAGATACCAGAAATATGAAAAATCAAGAAAGTACACCACCACCAAAGGGGAATAATAACTCTCAAGCTCTAGATCCTATAGAACAGGAAGTCCTTGTAATGACTGACAAGGAATTTAGAGCAACAATTCTAAGGAAACTAAATGAGATACAAGAAAACTCAGTTAGACAACACATGAAATAAGAAAAAGTATACAGGACCTGAAAGAAGAAATGTACAAAGAAATCAATGCCCTGAAAAAGAATGTAGCAGAGCTTGCAGAGCTGAAGAATTCATTCAATGAAATAAACACAACAGAGAGTTTAACCAGCAGGCTAGAACAAGCAGAAGGGAGAATTTCTGATCTTGAAGATGGGCTGTTTGAAATAATACAGGAGGACAAAAAAAAAAAAAAGAATTTAAAACATTGAAGAAAATCTAAGAGAGATAACAGACAACCATAAGCGCTCAAATATCTGAGTCATGGGTATTCCAGAAGGGAAGGAAAAGGAAACGGCATTGACAACATATTCAATGAAATAATGGCAGAAAACTTCCAAGGTATAGGGAAAGACACAGATCTTCAGATTCAGGAGGCTCAAAGATCCCCAAACATATTCAACCCAAAAATATCCTCTCCAAGACATGTTATAGTTAAATTGGCAAAACTCAAAGACAAGGAGAGAATCTTAAAAGCTGCAAGAAAGAAGCATCAAGTCACCCATAAGGGAGTCCCAGTCAGACTAACTAACATCAGACTTTTCATCACAAGCCCTGAAAGCCAGAAAAGAATGGGATGATATATTCAAAATACAAAAAGACAAAGATTGCCAGCCAAGAATACTTTACCCAGCAAGGCTATCATTCCAAAATGAAGGACAACTAGGATATTTCTCAAACAGAAACTGCAGGAGTTCACTACCACAGGACCAGCCCTACAAGAAATTCTCAAGGGAGTACTGGGTTTGGTACCTGAAAAACAACCACCACTGCCATAATTACTCAAGAAAAAACAAAACCCACTAGTAAAATAAAAATGCTAACAATAAGAGAAAAAAATATTTATCTACCATGCAGGAAACCAACAAATACAGAAGACAAACAGTAAATCAGAAAGAAAGGAACAAAAGATACTTGAGATATCCAAACAAAAATCAATAAAACACTACGAGTAAATCAACACCGTTCAATAAGAGCTCTTAATGTAAAAGGATTAAATTCCCTACTCAAGAGACACAGACTTTTGAAAGGATGAAAAAAGATATACCATGCAAATAGAAATGAAAAACGAGCCAGAGTAGCTATTCCTATATCTGATAAAATAGACTTTAAACCAAAAACCATAAAAGGAGATAACGAGGGACACTACATAATAATAAAAGGATTGATCCATCAAGAAGACATAACAATCATAAATATATACACACCCAAAGTCAGAGCAGCCAGATTTATAATGCAAATGCTATTAGACCTAAAGAATGAGATAGACACTAATACCATAATAGCAGGGGACCTGAATACCCCACTGTCAATATTGGACAAATCATCTAGGCAAAGAATCAGCAGAGAAACACAAGATCTAAGCAACACTTTAGACCAATTGGACTTGGCAGATATCTATAGAACATTCCATCAACAACCTCAGAATATTCATTCTTCTCATCAGCACATGGAACATCCTCCAGGATAGATCACATGTTAGGTCACAAATCAAGTCTCAACAAATTCAAAAAACTGGAATTATTCCATGTATTTTTCAGATTACAATGGATTAAAATTAGAAATCAATATCAAATGAAATTCTGGAAACTATACAAACACATGGAAATTAAACAACATTCTACTTAATGACATACGGGTCCAAGAAAAAATTAAACAGGAAATCAAAATATTTACTGAAACTAATGAAAACAATGATACATCATACCAAAACCTGTGGGATACTGCAAAAGCAGTACTAAGGGGGAAATTTATCGCATTAAATGCATACTTCAGAAGAATGGAAAGATGGCGAGTGAACAGCCTAACACTTCACCTTAAAGAACTAGAAAAACAAGAACAACACAAACCCAAAGTTAGCATACAGAAAGAAATAATTAAGATCAGAGCAGAACTTAATGAAATAGAAACCCAAAAAATGATACAAAAGATCAATGAATCAAAAAGTTGGTGTTTTGAAAACCTAAATAAAATTGACAAACCATTAGCAAGGCTAACTAAAAAAAGGAGAGAGAAGACCCAAATAACAAAAATTAGAAATGATATTAAAACTGATACCTCAGAAATACAAGAAATCATTTGAGACTACTATAAACAACTATATGCCAACAAATTTGAAATCTAGAGGAAACAGATAAAGTTCTGGACACACACAAACTACCAAAACTGAGACAAGAAGATGTAGAAAATCTGAACGGACCAGTAACAATAAAAGAGATTGAAGCTGTTATCAGAAGGCTCCCAACAAAAAAAAGCCCAGGACCAGATGTGTTCACTGCAGGATTCTACCAAACCTACCAATTCTCTACAAATTATTCCAAAAGACTGAAACAGAGGTCATTCTCCCAAACTCATTCTATGAAGCAAACATCGCCCTGATACCAAAACCAGACAAAGATACAACAAAAAAAGAAAACTACAGGCCAATATCCTTGATGAATATAGATGCAAAACCTTCAATAAAATGCTATCTAACAGAATATAGCAACATGTACACAAAATTATACACCATGATCAAGTGGGATCATCCCAGGGATGCAAGGTTGGTTCAACATACGTGAATCAATAAATGTGATACACCACATCAATAAAAACAAAGACATAAATCATATGATCATCTCTATAGATGCTGAAAAAGTATTTGTCAAAATTCAATATTCGATCATGATAAAGACTCGCTACAAGTTAGGTATAGACAGAAAGTATCTCAACACACTTAAAGCCATATATGATAAGCCCACTGACAAAAACTTCTCCCTTAAGAACAGGAACTAGACAAGGATTCCCACACTCACCACTCCTATTCAACATAGTGTTGGAAGTACTAGCCAGAGCAATCAGAGAAGAGAAGGAAATAAAGGGCATTCAGATTGGAAAAGATGAAATCGAACTGTCCTTGTTTGTGGATGACATGATCCTATATATTGAACAGCCTAAAGCCTCTACAAAAACACTCTTAGAGTTGATAAATGATTTCAGCAAAGTTGCAGGACACAAAATCAACAAACAAAAATCAGGGGCCGGCCCAGTGGCGCACTGGATAGTGCGCCGCTTGGGAGGCGCGGCGGCGCTGCCGCCCGAGGGTTCGGATCCCACATACGGCCCGGCTCCCGCTCACTGGCTGAGCGAGGCGTGGGGGCAACGCCGAGGTTTGCAATCCCGTTGCCGGACCCTGGTCCGGTACGGGGGCAACACTGAGGGTTGGGATCCGTTGCCGGACATGGAACAAAAAAACAAAAGACAAAAAAAAAAAAAAATCAGAAGCATTTCTATACTTCAACAATAAACATGCAGAAAAAGAAATCAAGAAAGCTAGCCCATTTACAATAGCCACCAAAAAAAAAAAAAAATCAGAAGCATTTCTATACTTCAACAATAAACATGCAGAAAAAGAAATCAAGAAAGCTAGCCCATTTACAATAGCCACCAAAAAAAAAAAAAAATCAGAAGCATTTCTATACTTCAACAATAAACATGCAGAAAAAGAAATCAAGAAAGCTAGCCCATTTACAATAGCCACCAAAAAAAAAAAAAAATCAGAAGCATTTCTATACTTCAACAATAAACATGCAGAAAAAGAAATCAAGAAAGCTAGCCCATTTACAATAGCCACCAAAAAAAAAAAAAAAAAAAAACAACTTAGGAATAAAGCTGACCAAGGGTGTGAAAAATCTCTATGAAGAGAACTACAAACGACTGTTGAGAGAAATTAAAGAGGATACAAGAAGATGGAAAGATATCCCATGCTCTTGTATTGGAAGAATTGACGTTGTGAAAATGTCCATATTACCCAAAGTGATTGACAGATTCAATGCAATCCCCATCAAAATTTCAATGACATTTTTCTCTGAAATGGTAAAAACTATCCTAACACTTATATGGAAGAACAAAAGACCACAAAAAGCCAAAACAATCCTTAACAAAAATAAATAAATAAATAAATAAATAAAGCTGGAGGCATAACACTACCTGACTTTGAACTATACGACAAAGCAATAATAACCAAAATAGCATGGTACTGGCATAAAAACAGACACATGGATCGATGGAATAGAATAGAGAATCCAGAAATCAACCCACACACCTACAGCTTTCTGATCTTTGACAAAGGCACCAAGTCTACACACTGGGGAAGAGACTGCCTCTTCAGCAAATGGTGCTGGGAAAACTGGATATCCATATGCAGGAGAATGATACTAGACCCATATCTCTCACCATATACCCAAATCAACTCAAAATGGATTAAAGAATTAAATATACACCTTGAAACAATAAAACTCCTTAAAGAAAACATAGGGGAAACACTCCAGGAAGTAGGATTGGGTACAGACTTCATGAATACAACACGAAAAGCAAAGGCAACCAAAGGAAAAATAAACAAATGGGATTATATCAAACTAAAAAGCTTCTGCACAGCAAAAAACAATCAACAGAGTGCAAAGACAACCAACAGAGTGGGAGAAAATATTTGCAAAATATACATCTGACAAAGGATTAATATCCATAACATACAAGGAACTCAAACAACTTTTTAGCAAAAATTAAAAAGTGGGCAAAAGAGCTGAATAGGCATTTCTGAAAGGAAGATATACGAATGGCCAACAGACACATGAAAAAATGCTCAACATCACTCAGCATTCGGGAAATGCATATCAAAACCACACTGAGATACCAGCTCATCCCAGTTAGGATGGCTAATATCCAAAAGACTGAGAATGATAAGTGCTGGAGAGGTTGCAGGAAAAAAGGAACCCTCTTACACTGTTGGTGGGACTGCAAAATGATGCAGCCTTTATGGAAAATGGTTTGGAGGTTCCTCAAACAATTACAGATAGATCCACCATATGACCCAGCTATTCCAGTGCTGGGAATATACCCAGAGGAATGGAAATCATCATGCCAAAGGTACCTGTACTCCAATGTTTATTGGAGCACTATTTACAATAGCCAAAAGTTGGAATCAGCCCAAATGTCCATCATCAGATAAGTGGATGTGGAAAATGTGGTATATCTAAACAATGGAATCTACTCTGCTATAAAAAAGAATGAAATACTACCATTCACAGCAACATGGAGGGACTTAGAAAAAATTGAATTAAGTGAAACAAGTCAGGCACAGAAAGAGAAATACCACATGTTCTCACTTATTTCTGGAAGCTAAAAATAAATAAATAAATACACAAACAAATGGGGGTGCAGGAAAGAAGACACAACAATCGCAATTCCTTGAAATTGTTAGGACAAGTGAACAGATATGATGTTGATGGGTGGGAGAGGGGAGGGCGAGGGGGGAGGGAGGAATCAGTAAAGGGACCAGAAAATCAACTACAATGTATATTGATAAAATTAAAAAAAAAGAATATTCTCTTACATCAAGCAAAATAAATAAATAAATATATGTTTTCCTTTGATGTCAAATTGATATAAATTTAATTGTTCTATTAGAATTTTTGAATTAGATTTTCTTTGTATATGTTTAATTATGCACTTATTTTCAGTTTTCTCTCAGAAGGTACATTAATTTCAATTAGTCATTTTTAAAATTGTTTTTGTCTCCTCCATAAAAATGAAAATCTATGTTCATAACCTTGGTAATTTTTACATAATCTCAGGGAGTTTATCTAGCATAATTATTATATCCCCTCTTTATCTTAGGAAAATGAATAAAGGGTAATTATTCACTATAAATAATCTATGCCTATAAACAGTACCTCTGGCTGAAGCAAAGAAACTAAATGACCGAGACAGTCATTTGGAAATTCAGTATTTCCTTAGTATTCAGCTAACCAATTAAATAAACACCATTGTTTTGGTTTACCTGATAGAGACATAGATACTTTTTACTTTTGAGGTCAGTCTTAATATCATTACATACTTTATCTCTTTGAGACTCTTTCATTTCTTCACGTTGCTATTTTTCCAAGAAATAAAAATATAAGAAGGATCTTATGAATTAATGTGTCTTAAATTTATTATTTTCAGTCCATCTCATAATTTTTTTAATTTATGAAAATACAGAAACCATACCACCAAATACACTATTTCAACACATTTACACGTGCTTTTACTTCCAGGTGAGAAATGAAACAGTATTGCTGAGAAAATTATTAGAAATATGAACTACATCTCAGTTGTGATTTCCTTAAAATCAATATCCTTTTATTTGAACAAGCTGCAGCAAAAGTCATTAAAATCGGACCCTAGCAATTCAGGTTAAATTACAGCTCAATCATGAATTTGTCAGATCATTTGGACAAATTGTTTCAACAATTTCCATTTTTAGCTCTTGTAAGTATAATAAGCATAATCACCCTTGCTGGATGCAATGATTTTGAAGAACATGTTTTTGGAAAAACTTTGAATATTCTTAGGTATCTAACATAAGAGCAGAAAGATACTATTTACAAAAGTAATACCTGTCAAGAGTTGTGTTCTTTTATTACATATTTGAAACCATGACCTTATTTATCCCTATGTACGTAGCACGTGACTTCACATACAACCTCAGAGCAACACAATAAAATCCAGAACAGGCTTTAAAAAATAATAAAGAGCCTGAGGAATAAAGGTGAATCAGTTTAAATGCCTGAATCCTGAGGACTCTTTTATTCATTCCATATAGCATCCCCAACATGTCAATGCCATTGGTTCTTTTGTTGATTTTTTTTTTAAATTTCCCCAGTGAAAAACATACCAAAGAAGCACAATTCAATTGAGAACTTGCTGCAGAGAGAGCCGTGGACGTGACTGGTCATATCAAAACTCCAGCCTGCTTCTACCTGTGTGCACGAGACACCCGGCTGTCCCTCCTAGCACCCAGTTGTCCCAGTGACGATGTTTCCATGGCTATCAACTACCACTTCTCTGCGCCTGCAGCCTATTAGACAAAAACCCTCTGCTGTTTCTCAGTAATGGAGTGCTTGCAGAGGCACATAATTATCTTTTGTAGCTCCAATTTTCCAGGATTTGACCACTAGCTAAAACAGCCATACCTACCTGTTTTCATAAATCTTTTTTTCAATTTTATTATTTCTAATGGTTTTTTTGTATTATTACAGCTGCAACCCCTTCCTCCACAATGCACATCCTATTTCCATTAGCTTTTATCTAAGTCTCCTTAAATCTCAGCTAACAAGACCGCCTGTATATAACCAGCCATTCCTTTTCTTTGAATGTTCTTTAAGACAGACAAATCCCTGTGAAAACACACAGCTGGCTAAAAGTACACCATCAGGTGACCATACCACAGGCAGCAACTGCTAAGAAATACCAGAGGTTAAAAGGAAATTCTGCTTTTCAGATCCAATAAGGTAAGAACTATCTTAAGGTAACACAGATTTAGCAGATGTTAAGGCTCTGGTCATTGCCAGAGGCTGTATCCCAAATCAGCAGCCTTGGTGAGCTCATCAAATTTGCCAGAGTATCTTGGTATTTCCATTCTGCCTGATATCCCAAGAAAAGAAATTAACTAGACTTTAGGTTTGGAACTAAAAAGGATTTGTATATTTACAATGCTTTTGTTGTGTCTAATAGCTACAAGAGGTTAAGTTTTCTTCAGTTTCAAACATTATTATTGTGAGTGTTCAGCAAGGCTAAATGTCTTTTTAAGAACTGGATCTTCTAAAAAGTGCAACATGAAGTTTGTTGATTATCAGAATACTTTTTAAAGTTAAAATATTTCTTCTTTCTCTATATTTTAGGTATAAAAGGAGCTAATGAGTTTTAATTTGTGCCTTCAGCTATTACCGTTGCATTAATTAAAACTGCATTAGTAAGTATTTTCTACTTTCCAGATATTATAAACTGTCATGCCCCTAACAGGCAATTTTACATTGCAAAAATGAAATTTTCAATTTGCGATAAGTAGCTTCTTTTCTCAGGCCCAGAGTCAAATACTGTTTATAAAGATGCAAAAGTAGGACTTTTTTAGTCATGTTGGATTATGTGTTGACAAAATAACATTAGTGGGTGAGCAATGGAATTTTCTGATTTATGCAATATTCTAATCGTTCTGGAGGATAAAACTAGTTATATGAATATAGGGGGGCTGGGTAGTGAGACAGAGTTTACCTAAAATTTGCATTATTAACTGAAATTTTGTTTATGAGATATCAGTTGAAACATCAATTATGACAATGCTAGCCCTGCAATCCCTTCCAAAAAAACAAAAAACATCCCCATCCCTGTCTTTAACACACCTTGATGTCCTGAGTTGCTAGGCGTGTCAGCTCTTCCATAGCTCTGTTGAGGCCACGCAGACAATGCGTACCTCCCCCCTGGGTCTGAATCACTGACACTTGGAATATCAGTCCAGAAAATGCATCAGCAAGGGACTTAGCTTCACAAAGTTAGCAATACTGTAGCTTATAGGGGCCTTTTTTCCTTTCCAAACCAACACACTCTGCCACATATTCAAATCCTCCTTTCTCAGTAAAGACAGGTGGAGCTCCAGCATTCATATTCTTTAAATCCTCGGCTTCATAAATCTTATAGTATTTAGGAGGCAAATGACTGAACTCATAATGTACTACAATTCAGGCATTTCACAGGGATTTGCTAGTGTGGTTATTCTTTCTTCCCTCAAGTTTCCTGAAGAGAAGGGGAAGGGAATGCAGACTTACTGATGTGCTTGTAGGACTCCTCAGTCCCTTTACAGGTTCATTCAGCATATATTGATTGAGTGCCTCCCATATACCAGGCACTGTATTAAGCTCCAGGAGTATAGTAGCGAACTGAATATTCATTTAATTCTTAAAACAAATTTGTAATATTATTAATTCACATGTTACAAATAAAATAGTGTTTATTCAAATCTTTTTTATCTTATACAAAAACTTAGTTCTTTTACTGTGTTTTAAAAAGGAAGTGTAGTAAGTATATCTTTTCCTACAATGGAAGAAAAGAAAATATGGATTTTTTTCCCTATTAAAAATCTGATAGGGGCCGGCCCCGTGGCTCACTTGGGAGAGTGCAGTGCTGGGAGCACAGCAGCGCTGGGAGCACTCAGGCCGCAGGTTTGGATCCTATATAGGGATGGCTGGTGCGCTCACTGGCTGAGCGCAGTGCGGTGACACCAAGCCAAGGGTTACGATCCCCTTGCCGGTCACACACACACAAAAAAATCTGATAGTAGTTTTCCAATTTTCTTAAATATTGATGGTATGTGGGTCTGGATCTTGACAAACTCACAAAAAGAAATCAGAACAATAAAAAGACATTAACCCCAGTAAAAGAAAAACAATGGGGAAATGATTTGGATAGACATTTCTCCAAAGAAAATATACACTTGGCCAATACACATGTGAAAAAATGCTCAACATAATTAGTGCACCCCTGTGGAAAACAGTTTAGCAATTTCTCAAAAAATTAAATATAGAATTACCAGATGACCCAGCAACTCCTTTTGTAAATGTACACCTAAAAGAATTGAAAACAGGTACTCAAGTAAATACTGTACATAATATTCATAGCAGCACTATTCACAATGGTCAAGAGGTGGAAACAACCACAGATGTCCATCAATGGATGCATGGATAAAGAAAATGTGGTATATACACATAACTTAATTCTATATTTCATTTTTTTGAGAAACGACTGAACTTTTCCACAGGAGCTGCACTTTTTACTTTCATACCAGCAACGTATGAGGGTCCCAAGTTCTCTAAATCCTCACCAGCACTTGCTATTACCTGTGATTTTTTATTATGGCTATCCTAGCGTGTGCCAAGTAGTATCTTATTGTGGTTTTGATTTGCATTTCCCTAATAACTAATTACATGAGCATTTTTTTTCATGTGCAAATTCACCATTTGTACAGAGACAGAAAACAGATTAGTGGTCACAAGGGGCTGGGGAGAAGGGGAGAGTGACTGCTAATGGAAACGTGATTTATTTTGGGGGTTATGAAAATGTTTTAGAATTAGATAGCGGTGATGGTTGCACAACTCTGAATATACCGAAATACATTGAATTGTACACATGAAAAGGGTGAATTGTATGGTATGTGAACTATATGTCAATTAAACAAAGAAAAAAAAAGGGATCTGGATAGTTATCTGATGAAAGTCGTAAAGAGAGATAGTATGGTTTCTGTTTCCCTTCACCCTGAAACACATCAAAACCCCCTAATCTCAGTGTAATGAGGGTAACAGCACATGTAGCTTCACACTGACTCAGCTCATTTTAGAAATTATTCCACAGTCAAGTCTGGACTTTGGAGTTTTGAATAAAGGGAGTGAATTGCAGGGATTTGAGTGTGCACCAACCTCATGGTTTGAGCTTATGAATTTCTTGTAAGCAGCAACTAGTGTGATTTATGACATCACCAGTCTAAGTACATTATATTTTGTACTCTAGTTCCTATAGACACAAATGAGATTAGATTTTTGAAAAAGGATTTCATTCTGGAAACATGTAAAAATATTGGCAAGGACAATTTTACTCAAAGTCAAATGAGAAGTATCTTGGAATTTCAATTTTAGTCAAAAAATGGTTATGCGTGTGTGTAATAGAATTAGAATTTCTTAAGGCTCCACTGGGCTTAGAATGAGCAGTAAGCAAAATATTACATAAATGTCCCCAAGCTAATTCTTAGTATATTTGGCATTTTGCAGAATCTAGTCCTGCATAAAGTGAATTTCAAAGGGTGTGGTTTTTTGACATTTTGTCATTAGCATGTATCAAATGATCTTCAACTTTTAAAAGCCTTTCTAGTCTCCAAAAGTGAGGAATTGGGTTAGGAATTAATACAGAATTGGCCAGTTTTTCAAACTTACAGCACCTCTTACTACCCACAAACATCTTTGCCTCTGTATTCTAGAATTCTCTATATCATTTCTAGTTTTCTGCTTCTGACTTGGAACATGATAGAGTTTGGATGTGTTGTCCCTGCCAAAACTCATATGGAAATCTGATCCCCAATGTCACAGTACTGGAAATTGTTCGAGTCTTGGGGGCAGATCCCTGATGAATGGATTAAGGCTCTCCCTAGGTGGGGGGATTAATGAGTGAGTTCTCGCTCTATTAGTTCCCACGAGGGCTGGTTGTTTAAAAGACTCTGGCACCTCCTCTCTCACTCTCTTGCTTCCTCTCACCATGTGATCTGCTTGTACCTGCTGGCTGCCTGCCACTTTCCACCATGAGCAGAAGCAGCCTGGGGTCCACTCCAAATGCAGCTGTCCCAGAATTGTAAGCCAAATAAACCTCTGTTCTTTATAAATTACCCAGTTTCCGGTATTTCTGTTATAGCAACACAAAATAGACTAATACAGAAAATTGGTACTGAGAGTGAGGTGTTGCTATACAGATACCTGAAAATGTGGATGCAGCTTTGGAACTGGGTATTAGGCAAAGGTTGGAGGAGTTTGGACGACTTAGAAGAAGACAAAAAGATGAGAGAATGTTTGGAACATTTTAGAGATTGGTTAAATGGTTGTAACCAGAATGTTGATAAAAATTGTTAAACTGACCTCCAAATAAGTCATATCAATGTATACTTTCATGAGAAGTGTATTAGACTGCATATTTCTAGTTTGTTTTTGAAGGAGTACAAAAACAATGAGAGAACACTTTTTTAAAGATTAGGCTCATATAGTCTTAGGCCACAGTACTTAATAGACAGAAAATAATTATGTGTCCAAGGGGAGCAATGATACATCTGCTGGTTGTCAAGACATCACTACTGGCAACAAATATCACAAATGTACCTTCCTGTACATTTAATTGATTTCTGGAAAAATAGGATAGTATTTACCTGGTTTCATATTAAGGAAATGAAATAAATGAAATGAAGTTAAAACTTATTATTATTGTTGTTATTTGCTTCATCTTCAGTTCCAACACTTTGTCTCAGGATCAGGATAGCACTTCATTGAGAATAATGTAATACGAAAAATTAGGTTCTTAAAGTGACAAACTACTTTCTTCACCAAATACCAATGTTTGCTAAACCAATTAAATAAATTAGGATGGAAAAACATATGCCTTTTAAAAATCACTTATTTTTTTAGCTTAAACACAACACTGCCTAGCTTTATGTCATTTTTATATTAAATAGCAAGCAAATATAGTCTAGTAGATAATACACTAATTAACCACCAATACTAATAATTACTAGCATCTTTCGGTACTAACATAGGCACTATGTTAAATGCTTTACAAACATTATCTCATTTAATCTTCATTATAACCCTATGTGGTAAGTACTATTATTTTCACCATTTACAAATCCAACATACTTTTTCCTGACAAAACACTTTAAGCATAGTTACAAATATAAATGCTTTAAACAGTGACTTATAATACTGGAAAGTGCCTTAAAGTTCCTCTTTCTTCTATGACTCATTTCTTCCTTGGAAGAGGATACTGATTGGTTACACCTTTACTTTTCCTATCTCGGGTATTGTGAGGATTAAACATTAGCACAGAGCTAGGACACGTAATCCATTCTGGATTTACTTGACAACAAAGGGGAGAGTTTCAAACATGGTGGTAGGTCCTCTCAGCTGGGCTTGAGCAGAGCTCTGACCCAGACTCAGAAGCTGGAATCCTGCCCATAGGGTGGCCCTGCTTTGCTTCCTCGCAAATGCCCAGGTGGGAAGAACGTGGCTCTGCTATTCAAAAGTTTTCTAAACACAGGAGAGGGTCTAAAGCCAGCCTTAAATAAGTAGCAAGAATAGATCCTCGGTGTGCATTGATGAACCATCATGAGGACAATTTACCTCATTGATGAATTACCGTTGGGCAATTGATGAGTTGCATTATAATGAGAACAAAGGAGAAGAAAGTCCGCATGTATAGTAAAATCAAAATTACGTTTGGCAGGGGAGGGATCCATGTAGAAAAAGAAGCTTGCAAATCTTAGTAGCTACAAGCTGGGCACAGCATGGGCAATAACTTTTGAGGTTTGTAGAAGTAAAAATGACATCACTGAGACAAAAGAAGAAAAGAGAGAAATTGTTGTGAATGCACAAAGGGGGATTAACATTCATTCCACTTCAATACAAAAGTATATTGTGTTTGTATTGAAATATAAATTACAAACAATACTTTATCTGCACTCCAATCTATTTGTAATAAAGATGTCCTCCTTGGAACATATTGAAGAAGTCTCAGAAAGTTAGCAGTTAGAGAGAAGATGGTAATGAATCAGTCTTGATGCAATTTGATCAAAAGTAATGAAAGAGATGGAGAGTTGGTGAGTCTTCAGTGCAGCAAAGCCTTAAGGAAAGAGTATCAGTTATTACTGGTGTAACCTTTGGTATTTAATGCATTTACAAATTAGAATCACATCTATGTCTGCCATTCTTTCTCTATTTGAATATTTATAATTTATTAAACTCAGTTCCTAAACAAAATGTTAAAAGTGTCCAGTCATACTTCTATCTGAGAAAAGATTCCCCGAGAAAGGAATATTTTAGAAATGAATTTCTGGGTTTTAGGTTTCAAGCTATCATCCTTTTCAGGGCCTTTAATTGCTCTCTGTCAAACTGGGAAGTTAATCTGGAATGTTTTCAGGACGCTCAAATTCTTGCAAGCTTTATACCTAAAGCTGATTCACAGCTGTGCCTAGAACAACCTTTGAAGTTACCATGCTTTGCTAGTATCTCAAATGTTTTGCTTTGATCTACAGGTACCACTTTTCCTAGGAAACTTTCTCGTGATTGCTATATTTCCTGTCACCAGGCATTTTTATTCTATCGTGTCCATATTTCTTATGAACCAAGGTTAACATGTATGGGCAAATATTTTGCCAATTGTGTTGTCTTTGGTAAGAAACCAAAGACATAGAGGTAAGAAAAATAACATCACTGAAGCTTTGTGATTTCTTTTTAATTTTCATTATAATTTATTTAATTCAACAGTAATTTTATATTTTCCTTTTATGTTTACATTCTGGTATTTGAATAAGAAAGATGGCATCATTTGTTTGCAAACTTGCGAAATAAGAAAGAGATAGAAAAAACAATTTCTTGGGCCGAGCCCGTGGCGCACTCGGGAGAGTGCGGTGCTGGAAGCGCAGCAGCGCTCCCGCCACGGGTTCAGATCCTATATAGGGATTACCAGTGCGTTCACGATGACCAGGCGTTCACAGCGCTCACTGGCTGAGCGCGGTGCGGCCGGTCTCAAAAAGTACAAAAAAAAGAAAAAACAATTTCTTGATGAGTTTTATTTTTTCAGTTGCTACAAACATGAATTTTAGGAAATTGTGTTTTAAAATATTTATTATACTTAATATTTGATATTGCATATGTTGCTACATTTCTAAAATGTAATGGGGAAAGAGAGGAAGAGAAAAGTCAAGAAGAAAAAAGAAAGGAAGGGAGAAAAGGAAGATAATTTAACAAGGGAAGATGAAATCATAAAAGGAAAAACAAGCAAAATCAAGGCAGAACAGGAAAGGAAAAGGAAAGAGAGAAGTAGATGAAGGAAAAGGAGGGAGGCAAAAAGTAAAAAGAAGTAAAACACCAAGTGATTATTTTCTATAGATCTTACTATAGTTGTTGCAATTAAAATATATATACATTTCTTTAAATGAATGTCTTTATTTTCTGAGTACAGATAATACTAAGAAAAAGTAATACCAAATTCTTTTCTTTCCTGTTATTATATTTTAAGGGAAGGAAGCTTTTAAAACTGATCTTTATTTCTCAATGTTCGTGAATGCAGGGATAATGCATCATAGTTATTATTCATAGTTTAGAAAAAGCATTGCTTGTGTAGATTTTCCTACCCTGATATTTGCTGTTAAGGTGTTCATATATTTGTTTTTCTAAGAGAATTGAATGGCTTAGAGGATACTTTAGCTCCTACCAATGAAAAGTGATAAAAATGTTGAATAAATGAATAAACTATAGATTTGTGTCTGTAGAAGCCATTTCGATCTTAAAGTCAAATTGTTCTCTGAGAAACTGATATCTAACTCTTCCAGAAGGCAATGTATACATGTGGGGTTAGAATTTATAACATTGTATAAAGAAAATATATGATAATCTAGAGTCCCTAATCTTGATACAAACATTATTGGCTTAGTTTTTATGTTTCGAACTCGGTTTTACTATCAGGAACACCTTGTGCTTATAAGTGCTATTTTATCACTTAGAACTCAGCCTGCTACATTCACTTTAGCTTATCTGGTCAACAGCTTTTTGGCCTATTGTCTCGAGCACACACATCGGCTACAAAGTGTATAGGTAGATGTATGGTATTTGACACCACATGGAGTACCTTTTAAACGATTATTAGCACTGGGATTTGGATTTGAATTTAAGTTGCCTTTTCAAGATTTCCTCCTTGTAAAACGGTGGCCTTTTGAATATCAGCTACCTGCAACAGTGGGCTTTCAGGCTAATCAGTCTTGTGATGTTTTGCTCTTCCTGTTCCCTACTTGGGTGTTGGCACATTGTGTTATGTTCATGCAACAAAAGTAGCTAGGGATCAAGCCAATTGGCTACATGATATTGAAAATCAATTACTGAGAAAGATGAAGCCAAGTACAGCCTTCTCTGAAAAGAAGAGCCAAGAAAATTCTGAATGTATTCACAGATCTCAAGAGAAACAGTCCCAGATAGGAACACTATTCAGACTTAAGGTATGGTTGACAACATACTATACACGTATCCAGCTCTTCTTCTCAGAACAGGAAGCAGACATTTTGAAATGTGCACCGCCTCTGCTCCTGAATACAATGGTACCTTTCATCTATTTCTGGTGACTTTTATTTTCTTTTGTTGCTGGATCCCCTACATAATTGTAAGCATATCGCAGGCAAGCACAATGGTAAACAGTGGGTGGACGCTTCCTCTGCAGACGCGGACAATATCTGCCTGGCTGGCACTGCTTAATTTGGCCATTAACCCATTTTATATGCTCTTTTGAGCCAAAGGTGCAGAAAAGCTCTTAAGAACTTAAAGGAGAAGATGCTTTTCAAATTTCGTTTTCTAGTTCAAGATGTTTTGGTAAGTCAGTCTGAAAATGCTAAAGTAAAAAGCAGAAAGAAAGGCCTTCCAAAGAGTCATAAACAACTCCAGGGCCTGTTTTAGAATAAGCAACATGCATAACGTAACCTTTAACAATGTGCAACACTGCGGCTCATAATACAACTCAGTCAGATGAAGAAACACAGGAATATATTTCAAGCAGTTTTTCTAATGGGAGGAATGATCATCTGGATTGTGGGGATTTGCAAATCACAAGCAAGCAGTCCTTTTGTACCCCAGTGGTGGAGGGTCTGAGGATGACTGCAGATGCCCTAACCTACAGTCTTTAGAAGGTCAACGTTTGCTGCCTGACCTCTTTGAAGCAGCTGCAAGTTTCCTCTCTGGTCGTCCTGACTCCACTAGTTTCCCCATCCAATCCATCCTCTGTGCGGCTAGAGTGATCTCCCTAAGGCACCAATGATTGAACCATGTACTCTGATTGAAAGCTTCAGTGGTTGCCCATTCCTTGAGGAACAAATGGACACAAGACCCTCTTCCAAAGCCCCCAAACTTGCCACATGCTCTCACAGAATTGGACCAAGTATCTGATGTTTTCTGGTCATGCCCTGTACTTCTTACTGGCAAGTCTTTACTCATCTTATTCTCCTCTCCTAGGATGCCTACCCTCCACCAACTGCCCCCACCATTCTCTTTTATTAAAATCTTACCCATTGTTATGGGTTGAATTATGTCCCCCCCCAAAATATGTTGAAGTCTTAACTTCCAGTACCTGTGAATGTATTTAGTTAGAAATAGGGTCTTTGCAGATGTACAAGTTAAGATGAGGTCATTGGGGTGAGTTCTAATACGGCTGGTGTCCTTATAAAAAGGGGAAAATTTGGACACAGGCACCGACACACACAGAGGGAAGACAATGTGAAGACAGTCATGCAATAAGGGAGGCAGAGATCCGACTGATGCAGTTGCAAGTGAAGGAATGACAAGGATTGACCGCCACCACCAGAAGCTAGAACATGGCAAAGAAAGATTCTACCCAGAGTCTCAGAGCATGGCCATGCCAACACTTTGATTTTAGACTTCTATCCTCCAGAACTGTGAGACAATACATTTTTGCTATTTTAAGCCATCCAGTTTGTAGTACTTTGTTACAGCAGCCCTAGGAAACTAATACATCAGTCCTTCAAGGGTATGTTGCAACTACTCTGTTAAGCCTTTCCTGACTTTGATCTGTTTAAGGTAATCCCTTGCACCTCTTATTCTCTTCTATAGCCCTATCATATTTTAAGGGCATGTCTTTTTGTTTACATTTTTACTATTAAATTGTGAGTTCTCTGAGATAGACACTATCCAGTTAATCTTTTTGTCCCCCCCAGAGTGTACAGCTCTGCATTTGAAAAGCTTTCCATAGATGTTTTTTTGAATTAAGTGGAATGAATCTATGTTTTTAAAGATACCAATGATGGGGGCTGGCTGGTTAGCTCAGGTGCTTAGAGCACAGCCTAGTAACACCAAAGTCAAAGGTTCAGATCCCCACACTGGTCAGCTACCAAAAAAAAAAAAAAAAAAGATACCAATGATGAATAACTTATTTAAAAACTAACTTTAGATAATTTTTAAAATTATATATTCGGGGCCGGCCTGTGGCTCACTCGGGAGAGTGCAGTGCTGATAACACCAAGGCCACGGGTTCGGATCCCATATAGGGATGGCTGGTTCGCTCACTGGCTGAGCATGGTGCTGACAACACCAAGTCAAGGGTTAAGATCCCCTTACCGGTCATCTTTAAAAAAAATAAAAATAAAAATAAAATAAAATAAAATAAAATTATATATTAACATTATCCATTTCTGGAAGAGTGCTTAGAAAAAAAAAACACACACACACACAAAAATGGAAAAATGGGAAATGGAAAAAGGCAATTTCCAAAATAAGATATTTAAAAATTTGGCCAGATATCAAATTATTCAGAATTAAAGCAGTACCAATTAAAACAAGTTACTATTTTTCACCTATTAGATAAATCAAAAATCCAAGTTTGATAATATACCACATTGGCATGGATTTAATAAAACTAGCATTCTCATACATGATTAGTGAGGATGTAAATTGGTACAACTTCTTTGGGGGGTGATTTGAAAAATATCTACTAAAATTTTAAATGCATGTGCCTTTGATCTAATAATTCTGCTTCTAGGAATTTATTCTCTAGGAATACTCACACAAATGTTCAAAGATATATGTACAACTCTATTTAAGACAGCATTGTTTGAAATAGCTAAATCATTTTGGAAAAGCTAACTGTCAATGAACAGGGACTAATTGAGCAAATTATGGTTCATCCATAAAAAAATTCACTCCATAGAATGGCGTAAAACTACATGGGCTGATAGGAAAAGATCTCCAATATATATTATCAAGTGAAAGTAATTCAAAGTATACAGTGCTATATATAGTGTACTTATATTTTGGGTGAAGAATGTGTAACATAATATATAACATTCTTATGCTTATATAGCATATGATTATTTTGTAATGATATGCAAGAAACCAGTAATTATAGTTATCTTTGGGAGGAAGACTTGCAATCTCAGATGGAAGGAAGATTGCTTTTCATTTTATAATATTTTGTACTATTGGAAATTTTACCAGATGCATATATAATTATTTTCAATTTTAAAAGTTAAAAAGTTGTGGAGAAGGCTGGCCAGTTAGCTTAGTTGGTTACAGTGCAGTGTTGCTGATACCAAAGACAACGGTTTGGATCCTGGACCAGCCAGGCACCAAAAAAAAAAAAAAAAAAAAAAAATTTTGGAGATAAGCTGGCATTAAATATGTACATAAAATACTATTTGGTAATATATATTTTGCTAGTTATAATAAATGATTCATCTAACATGATTTAATTAACTCTAATTTTATATGTGTTAAAATTTGTAATCTGCAAGTGCATTTAAGTACCTGTTTTAGAATGGCATTTTAAAAAAGTTTTTAAAATTTTATTACAAAAGTAATATATGAGTACTGAAGAAAAATTAGAAAATAAGGACAAAAGTAAATAAACATCCTTATACCTAACACCCAGAGATTATCAAGTAACAATTCAATGAATATCTTTCCAGAACCTTTTCTGTGCTAAAATATGTACACAGAAAAATGACTTAAATATAATTGTAATTTTTTCTGATAATATATCATTAATATATTGCTATGATTATAAACAGAATAAGACTTTTAGAGCTAGGAGAAACTTTAAAGTTAATTTAAAACAGGATAAGTAAAATAATGGCACCTACACACCTCCAACCCTTTCCCCTTGAATGCCCTCGATATGCAGAGCTCAGACATAGCCTCAAAATCCTCAACACAGTGCTACAGAAAACCACCACCAGAAGATTAATGTTGTCACGCTAGTTGAAACATTACTTTTGACTATGCTAAACCAATAATGAGGAGTCAAACATTTCTTGACCAAAGTCATACAATTGGCAATGGATTCAAGGTAGAAACTTTTGGCTTATAATGTCCTCAGGTGTTTTGGGAATAACCCTGGCATAGATCTCTGAAGTGGCTCCAGTACAGCCAGTTGGACAATTGGTAAATTTTTATAGCTTCTTTGGTAATGAGGATAATAAACATCACCCTGAAGGTGTGACTTGAAAAAATTTCTAAAAAGCTAAAATGCCATATTTTTATAACTTTTAAAATATTATTTTATGGAATGTACTTCAAAATAACAATTTTTAAACAGAAATTAGAATGATAAATGAATTTTTAGGCAAAAAGTATGGAATAATTAGATATAACTAAATTTGTATTTATTCTTTGTGCTTATCCACATTTATACAACATGGCAAGCCTGCCTGTGCTGTAGCACATTGTCATAGTAACACAAGTACTTTAACACTCAATATTTTTTTTGGTGGCTGGCTGGTATGGGGATCTGAACTGATGACCTTGGTGTTACAACCACCACACTCCCCCAAGTGAGCTAACCAGCAGCCAATACTCAATCTTTTGAAAGACTGCTATAGCCAGATCTAAAAGGCCCTTTCCAAACTCTTGTTTATGAAAACCATCCAGGATTCTGAGATCAGAGGACACCCATCGTGTGTAGTTTAGAAATGTTACATAGAGGAATGTCATCTCTATCTCTGGGTTTGGGGACTTTGGCTAGGAAAAGTACCTGTGTATGATTCATATCTTTGCATCCCTGAATTCTTACAGCAGGTAGGTACCCGTGGCCTTCACCATGTGGTATCTAGTAGTGTCTTTTAAACAGGCCAGTTTGATATATTATATTACCAATGAGTTGTAGCCTGGAATGTACTTATGGGATCAAATTTTGTATATATTACCAGTTCAAGATGATAAATACTGCCCAGTAGATCAATGATGCATAACAAGGATTTATTGAGGACTTATTTTGTGCCAAGCACTGTGTTAGGTTCTGAGGCTACAAAAACTAGGCAGACAAAGATCCAAGCCTGAAGGGCCTTGCAGTAAAATGGAGGAGACAGACATAAACGAAATCATATTTTCCACTTTGGACTTTTTCTATGTTTTATACTTATCCCACAGCTAAAGAAACAAGAGGTAATATTTACAAATAAAATCTCATAATCTAAATAATAATTTATTTTTCCTTAATATTTTAACAAATAGTAAAATAGCAAGTTGTAGAACAATCTTTTTGTTTTTATTATACTTATAACATATTTTATTTATTATGTTATTTACTTACTATTATTTATTTTATTCATATGATTTAGATAAAATGTGGATCTGTTAACAATGGTTATTTCAAAGGAGAGGTATTGATCGCAATGGGGCAGAGTGGAAAACTGTCATATTTGCTATTTGCTTTTCTTGTTTGATTCTTAAATGGAGATATGTTATTATATTATCTTAAATAATGAAAGTATCTGTAAATAATTTTCATTACTTCAAGAATAATGGTGTATTTTTTTAAGATCCTTGTACATCATAAAACAAGCTCTTTAAAAGGTTTAGCTAATGCTGAAACTTATGAATTGGGTTTTTTTTTTTCTTATAAATCAAAGGTCTCTCCTACTCCCAATGTGTAGCACAGTAAGCATGTATTGTGGTGATTACAAGGCCAAGTAGGTGTTAGAAGAAGGAGAAGGTTTGACATATGTTTTCTTATACTGGAAAGATCATCTTTAATTCTGCATTTTCTTTGTGAAGTTCATCCTATTCCAGGCATCTTCTTGAGGTCCATCTGAGCCCATGTCCTCTCTAAGGGCACAAAACTGGATGAAAAGCTGCGATTGCATCTCATAATGTTCTGACACACTAAAAACAAAAGCTCAACAGAATCACATAAAGTTATTATACCACAAGCAGCACAATACTATCATATTCTTCTTTTACTTTTTTTTTTAATATTCTCCTTTTAATCCACGTTTTTATAGGCTAATACTGGGTACATCAAACCCTCAATATACATGGAACACCAGAATGACAAAAGCAACCTAAGAATTAATAATACTGATAGTAATGATAGTAATACTATATTACTTACATGCAGAAATATTGTGGATGACAGAATAAAACAGCTAAAGGAGGTGAAAAAACTTGACTGTGAAAGCAAAAATTTTTTTAAATTAATGTTTTAGCTTTATAACATAAACGATACTGAGAAATTTATAACCTACAAGGCATTAGGCATCCCATAGTGATAGCATCTAGACAGCTGACTATATTTTTCCCCAACTTTTCACAGTCTTTTTGTGTGCGTGTATGTATTTTTTCATAATAGTAAGATATGCATAACATAAAATCTACCATTTTAACCATTTTTAGATGTAAAAGTCAGTGGCATTAAGCACATTCACAATGTTGTGCAACTATCACCATTATCCATTAGCAGAACTTTTTCATCACCCCAAACAAAAACTCTGTACCCATAAACAATATCTCTCCATTCCTTTCTCCCTTCAGCCTCCTTTACATTCTATGAATTTAACGACTCTAGGTACCTCATGTAAGTGAAATCCTACAATATTTGTCCTTTTGTGTCTGGCTTATTTCACTTAGCACGTGTCTTCAAGGTTCATTCATTTTGTAGCATGTATCAGAACTTCATTCATTTTGAAGACTGAATAATATTCCACTGCATGTACATACCACATTTTGTTTATCCATTCATCTGTTGATGAACAATTGGGTTGTTTCTACCTTTTGGCTATTGTAAATAATACTGCTATAAATTTTTATATCCACTGCTGTGTACTGTTTCCTGCTACTTCATTCTAAAGGCACAGGATTTTGATGAGAGCATGTATTAACTTCCTAGTGCTTTATTTTGTTTTTGCCATGTGTATTTGTAAGGGGGCACTACAGAACCCAAAATTTCAGAGACTTTGACTAATGACATTAACGCATAGTGAAAGACAGGTCTCTTAGGCTGAAAGAACTCCTTACTTGTATATAACTGGATATGAAATATTAGCATATTTAAAGAAAGAATGTGTCAATAATTGGAAGTGGCTTGTATAAAAGTGTAGATGTAATTTGAAGTTGGAAAACCCCAACAAGCAGACTGTAAATTATAGTCTGTGAAACAGATAGATCTGTTGTGGAGACAGACACAGCAAATTATCACAGTATGGTAACACATACAACTAACTAAATAAAGAGGTCGAATTATAAACTTTAAAAAAATGTCTTTCCTTATAATCTGCTTGACGGTCATGCCCCATCACATGCTCTATAGCTCCCAGGACTTTTTAACTCAGAGTTTAATTTAATAATTAGTTCTATA
Source organism: Galeopterus variegatus (assembly GCF_000696425.1). Classification (NCBI taxonomy): domain Eukaryota; kingdom Metazoa; phylum Chordata; class Mammalia; order Dermoptera; family Cynocephalidae; genus Galeopterus; species Galeopterus variegatus. The sequence goes on from NW_007726246.1 coordinate 862,216, forward strand.
ATTATTTGTTTAATGTTTCTCTCCCTTAAACTAAATGAGGATAGAGACAGTTTGTCTTTTGCAATGACCACTATATCTATACATGAGTCTACTGTAAATTTGGTTGGTCTGATCTACTCAGATCAGACCTTGGAAATTAAATGCCAGAACCTGGAAAGTTAAAGCTGTAGACTTTAGGTAATTCACCAAGATAAAATTACATTTTAATAAAGTCAATCAGGCACCTTCCCCGGCAAAATCCTTCCAGCTCACTGGGCTGCTCTCAAACTCAGGATTGCTCAAGGACCACGAAGATATGATAGAGATTTTCATTGATATTCCAAAATGATCTTCATAGAAATGTGTAAAAGCACTTAAATTACTATAATTATTTCTTTCTAGCAAGGTATGTCAAGATTTTAACCACTCTATCTTAAGAGGAAACTAAAATGTAAATAGAATAATGTAAAGCAAAAGTACAATACTGTATAGTTAATAGTTTTCTTAATGTTCATTTACCTTTCCACTCAGACTTTTCAAACAACTTAGGAATCATGATAATGAGGATGAGAAATTCACCCAGAAAACAAACAGAATCACAAAGAATATTTTACCGGTTCTCAGAAAGTAGCCATGTCAGTGGTAGAAATAGAACTCTACAAATGCCTTGTGTTTACAATTTCAGGAGGTTTTTTTCTCCCAAAGAGAGACTATTCTTTGAATATGAAAGTGACCTTATTGAACTACCTTCCACTGCAAGTCATATTGCATATGGCAGAAATAAGCCTTGTTAATGCAACTCCTTCTATTAAGGTGTTGCTTATTTCATTTGCCTTCTCAGAAAACTCATATCCTAACTCCACTGTTCAAATAATACCCATCACTTCAGATCCTGCCAATAACAGTACTGGATCTTGAGGACTCTTTAATAAAGAATTTTATGTGGATTAAACAAAAGTACTTTAGAATGATTAACAATTCCTCATAGTGGAAGAAGCAGGTGTGGTTTTCTACATGGTTAACATGAGCAAAACTCTTGCAGCATTCAATAGGTTGCTGTTGCTAATTTCCAATTCCTTCTCCCTAGGAACTAGGAAAAACCTTAGCCACGTGTAACTTGAAAATGGTTATAATCTGAATTTTCTTCTTGTAAATCCTGCTGATCCTCTTCTGTATGTCCAACAGGGTTCCACCTGTATCTCATATTCTGATATCAGGGTTCTTATTTCCTTTAGAGATTTTCTTAGCCTTCCTTGCATATCAGTAAATACTTATATTAAACTTACCTTGTACCAAACACTGCTCTAAGGATTTATACCCACTTAAGTCTCACAACAAACCTTATGAAATGGGTACTTTTATAACAACATTATATAGATGAGGGAAATAAGGCACAGAGAGGGTAAGAAATGTGCCTGAAGTCACACAGTAAATGGCAGAAACTAAATTCAAACTCCATGCAATTAACTACTATGCTATAATGCTTTTCTAAGTACCAGGTACCTGATCACAGAATTCTTAAGTCTTGCTCCCACCAGTATGCTCTGAAAAATACCTATGTCTATTTCCTCCTTTATTTTTCCTATGCTGCTTGGCACAGAAACTCCAAATTATTTTGAGTTGGTGAGAGCAATGAGGGATGGTAAATAAGACTACACAGATACTATTTCTGTGTTTGCTTTGTGGATAAAATCAAGATGTGTGAGAATTTGTACATGCAAAGTTGCATACAATTGCCTTAAACATACTATTTTTTGTGCCCTTAATTTTTAGGATCTAGTAAGCTAACTGAAATTGCAGTTCTATTTGAATGTCAGGAAATTAATATGTGTAAAATATCATACATTTCCTGGTTTAATTATTAGACCATGCTCTTCCTTTAACAATTTATTAATTTTTTATTTTAAAAAAGCCTCTTTCATTGAGATTTGATGGATCACACATTCATAATCAGAAATATTGGAGCTACTTCCCTTTTGAAAAAAATATATAATAATCCTGCAGAAAAAAATATTTTTGGTATCTCTTCTATATCAGATCTATGAAATCCAAAAAATTCATGGAAAATAGAATTATCTATACAAGTCTTTTCATGAACTTTTTGAAGACCCTTCATATTTCCTTGCTTTTCTACAGATTGAAACTAGGTAATATATATATATATAGTGGTCAATGGAAAATAGATTCATTCTTTCCAGGATTAAAAAAATGAATAAATAAAACAAAACACAACTGAAATGCATGAAAAATTCATTGTATGAATGCTGACACTAATTTTTCTTGCAAAGTTACCCTTCTATAATTGTTAATAAAAAGACAATACATACTGACAAGACCTTAAATGTCTTCTATTGAAAAAAATCGCAGTTGGTTAAAAATGAATTATTTCTTATTCGATGCAAACATATTTTATCCCTGTGCAAGATTGCCCTCTTGTGTTTTCTCTAGTTAAGTCACAATAATTTTTATCGATTTAATATTCAGCTTTTAACTCTTGCATATAAAATTAACTCACTACTAAATGAACTTTAAAACCATATGTTTAAACTATACAGAGCAGAAGTTAATTTTAATGTTATGGTTTGTGGTACACTGTATCCCTTTAAATATCTGAACTAATTTATAACATACTATGGCCTGAAATTAAGAAAAAGCAGAGTCAAGAATAAATAAATACATAAAGGAGGACTTCTAAAACCCTGATAATTTCCCACATTACCAAGCTATGAGAGATGCAGCCAATTAGTATATTAGGATAGGTCTGGCTTGATATCCTTGCAGTCAATTTCTCCCTTTTACTTAGTTGCCAAGGGTGTATAAAAACACTATTAACATTCTTTATTATTTTGAAATTTTTTCCTTGTGTATTAAATTAGTAAAGTTTTCTTTTTTAAAAATTAGTTTATTTCTTAATTGACATGTATTGATTATACAAATTTATGTGGTACAGATATATATTTCAGTACATGTATACAATGTGTGATGATCAAATCAGGGTAATTAACATTCATCATCACGAAAATTTATTATTTCTTTGTGATGAGAACATTTGAGCTCCTCTCTTCCAGCCATATGAGAACATACAATAAATTATTATTAACTATAGATGCCTTGCACTACTGTACACCCCTAAAACTTATTTTTTCTATGTAGCTATAATTTTGGTTTGTTTTTACTTTTTTTTTTTTTTTTAATTTCTGGCTGTAATTTTGTATTCTTTAACCTTCCCCTCCCCTTTCTAGCCTCTAGTAACAATTCTACTCTCTACCTTTAGAAGCTAAACTGTTTTTCTTAGCTCCCACATATGAGTCAGAACATTCAATATTTATCTTTCTGTACCTGACTTATTTCACTTAATATAATGTCTTCCAAGCTTATCCATGTTGCTGCAAATTTCAGGATTTCATTCTTTTTCATGGTTGAGTAGTATTCCATTGTACATGAATGTTCATTGTGGCCATTTGGCAAACTCCTTTTTGTAAGCCAAATCAGCAGTATGTATTAAGAGCCTTAAAAGGGATCATTAGTTTTGCTTCTGAAAATTATCTTAAGAGTACTATCCTAAGCACCCTAAAAGTTTTATACCCAGACTGCTCATTACAGCATTATATACAGTACAAACATTGGTGACAATCTAAGCATGGCCCTGTGTTGAATTAATTTGGAATACAGTTAGTTAGTCCTCCATATCCATGGGTTCCACATCCATGGATTCAACCAACAATGGATTGAAAATATTTGGGAGAAAAAATGGATGATTTTGCTTGTTCTGGAAATGTACAGACTTTTTCTTTTCAACATTCCCTAAACAATATAGTATAAGAACTACTTATATAGCATTTACAGTATATTATGTATTATAAGTAATCTAGAAATGACCTAAAGTACACTGGAGGATGTGCAGTAGGTTATATGCAAATGCTATGCCAATTTATATAAGGGACTTGAGTATTCGGATTTTCATATCTCCATGGTTTCCTGGAACAAATCCCCTATGGATACGGAGGGACAACAGTAAAATTATACAGTGGAATCTTTTGCAATTTTAAAGTAATATTTAAAATAATGTGAACTTTTTATACATCATGATGTTAAGTTCAAAATCAGAATATAAATATGCATGTGTGTGAGTGTATCACAGTGATCTAAAAGCAATCCTCCTGAAACTATACACAAAGGCTAAAATGGAATACTTCAAAATATTAATAGTGGCGTCTTTTTTTGTAGCATTATGGTGGTTTTTTCATCTATTTTTCACTTGTCTTTATTTTCCATATATTTATGTCCATCATGTATTATTGCTATAAATGGAAAAAATTCCCATGGTCCTAATATCTGCAGAATTGAGGTACAGCCCCTCTTTATACAGGTCAGGAAATCTGTGGGCTGTGCAAGCTCAGAAAGCTTTTCTAAAGTAAACCAACATTTCAGCAACTAATGCAGGATACAGCATCCAGTTAAATGAGTGTAGGAAAGGTGGGGGGGGGGCCTTTAGGCCACTAAGATTGGGGAAGGTCCTTAGCCTGGATGCTTTTGCTGCATGAAGATGGATACCTGCACTTTTGCAACAACCCTTATCTACCATCCTCACTGCCAATCCATTTTCCAGACTGCAGCGAGAGGATCTTTTCAAAGAGTGAATCTTCAACAGATTCCAGTGCCCTTGGGATAAATCCTAAACTCCTCATGGTGGCTGACAAGGCCCTTTGTGATCCAGCTTCTGCTTACCCACCTCTCACGTGCCTTCCAGGTATTCTGATCTTCACCCAGGCTTTGTCTCCGGTGTTCTCTCAGATTGAAACAGACTCACCCTGTCTCTTTTGTCTACCTTAACTCTTGCTTACCCTTATAAGTCTCTAGTTAAATGATGCCTTTGCTGGGAAACCTTAGCTGCTCAGGCTATGTGCACCTACGGTGGTCACTACTTTCCCTATCATAGCCCTTTTTGGACATTATCAAAGTCTCTGGTTTAATTGTCCTTCTCCTTGTCTAGACTGTAGGCTCTGTGAGGGCAAGGGCAGAGTCTGCCCTGTTCTCTGTGGCTATAATGCCTAGCAAGGGAGCAACAGGTGTTCATTGAATGAATGAATAAGTGGGTGAATAAGTGAGATAACCTGATCATATTTAACTTCCCCAAAATTTTCTTTAAGAAGGTATTCTAAGTGATGCATTCTAAGTAATGCAAGTGCATATCAAAATAAAGATGATACACGTTGTGATGGTGATTGTCCTGGGGATGCTGTGAGTACTTCATTCAGCACTCAAGTCCTGAATCCTATCCTTAGTTCATAGATATGTCTATGTGTGTATACACTTTAAGGGATTTTTCAAATTAGTTTTTCAAGTCCCTTGTGGGAAAAAATAAATGTTCTAATACATTGACCAACTATTTCTAAACCTTAAAAACATACATCTTCAACAACAGGGGACTAAGTAAATTATGATTCATAACATGTTTATAAATATCTTTAAAGGCATGAGAAAATGTTCATATAATATTGGGTTTTTTTAAGTACATAAACTACATATACAGAATAAGCTGGTCTTTCTTCATAAAAAGAAATGTATATATAATTTACATAATAAAAAGACTAGAAGGAGATGCATCAAAATGTATACTTTAGTGTTTATCTCTGAGAGTCATCATATGTAAAATCACTCACAGATGCATTACTTTTCTTCCTTACACTTTTCAGTATTTCTATGAATGAGCATATATTACTTTTGTTAAAGCACCAAGAATTATCAAAAAGTCTTTATAAGATGAACTCCTCTATATGTAGGCAGTTGTTTCAAAAAATCTTTTGACTAAAGGATATGCTAGAGACAACGAACCAACTGTACGGTTACTTGAAATGGATTAGGGGAGAGGCTAACTTGGGCTGCCACAGAATTACCTCATATATCAACCGGCCTTAAGTAGCAATTCAAACAGCTAGTCTGGGAAAGTCCCTCACCTGCACCATCTATCTCAATAGATCTAGGAAGCTGCTTTTTCTTTTGCTTAACAATAGGGTTAGTGATAAGCAAAACTGCCCTCCTCCAAAGCTCCCTGAAGTGCAAAAAGACTAAGGAAGATCAAAGGAACCATTAGCCACTCCCTGAACTTCAAAGGTTTCTCCCATGGGAACTCTGAGAAGCAGCTGCCTGTTTATACATTACTTAGAGACTTCCATTACTGTGTATAAATATAACATTACAAATATCTTGGTTACCATATCCTTTTTATTTCCTTACTATGGTTGCATTTTAGAATTGACAGTTTCGTATACATATGAAAATAAGTAACATATCAAAATACATTTAGGAACAGAGACCTGCACATCCCCAGTAAGCACTGCAGCAGTATTCTTAATGTTATGTTATTTTTGTCCTTACTAAATCTAGTTTTTAAATGCCTTGTTTCTATATTTTCTCATTCAGAAAAAGCAATAAAAAAAGCATTTGATTTCACATAGTTTGTGTTTTAATGCAATATTCAAAGTCTACAAAATCATTTACCTTTCCTTGACTGGTTTCACAGACTCAGTCCCCACAGTGATTAAAAGGTCCCTTTGCTAAAACATCTCAGACAGGATGTGGTGAGCTAAAGCCAAAATAATTTAGTCAACCATGTATATGTATACTGTTGTGTTGTTATTGCACACATTGCCTCAAAGTCTCAAAAGGTTAATTTTTGTTGTTGTTGTTTGCCAGTATGGGGATTGAACCCTGGACCTTGGATAAAGTGTTTAATAATAAAAAAAAGTATATGTTAGTGATTATTTTAAGTAAAATAACTTAGGGCCCAAGTATATCATATATGTGATAAGAGAAGCCCTATATAAACAAATTTAGTTAAAGGCATTGAACCAAGAGGGAGATCTACATTCTGAAAAGATGTAGAGCAAAGTCAATCTTTCATTCATGCACTGAAAATAATACATTATGCATATACCAGTAAAAAGAGGACTGAGACATACTCTTAAAAGACTTCTATTGTGGAAGAAGCCACAGACAAGCAAAGAAGTGCTATAAACAAGTGCAGTCACAGAAAGTCAAAACCCTCACAGAGCAGGGAGAAGTCAGTTTTGCAAATAGAACGGAGGTGTAGGTGTGTGTGTAGGAGAGAGAAAGAGAGAGACGGGAGAGAGAGGAAGGTAGATTAGGGGTAGGGGTGATGATTCAGAATCATCCTATACATTTTGGGAACCGCAAGTAGGTGAGTTCAAAGTTCGTTCATTCATATATACAATAATCATTAATTGAATATTTGAGTTTAAGTTGTGAATGGCAGGAAATAACTGTTGCTTCAAGATAATATCACCAAGAGGGCTTGTTTATGTAGCGTATATAAATGGTTACTTTCCCAGCATCCACTCTACATTCTTCTTCCTAACACAAACCCAATTTTGTTCAGTGTACACCCCTTCCCCACGCACCTATATGCCTCCAAGGAAGCTCACCCCACCCTTAGCCCCAGGAAGGTAAAGGTTTCAGTGACTGACTCAGGAATAGCATGTGACCAATTCTGATCAAGGAGATACTAAGAGAGGTTTGTTAGAGGCTTCTGGAAAAGTGACTTTTCACAAGAGTTACTGAAAGTCTCTCCATTCCTCCCACTGAGCATGCATCAAGAAGCACATAGCCCCAAACACTTGTGGCAGCCATATGGTAACTATGAGGGAAACCAGCACTACGGTGGAGCTGACTCTATGAATGGAAGGAGAGAGAGAAAGAAAAAACCTGGGCTTTCAATGACAGCATTGAAACAACTAACCCTGACCCTCAGTCTGCCTCTCTGATTGTCTTTTACATGAACTACTTCATTTCCTCATTTTTTAAAAATCCCAGAATGAGTTTGTGGCCAAAGCACCCTAACCAAAGTTTAGATTTGATTATTAGGCAAGGAGAGTCACTGAAGAGTTTTAAGCAGGAGACTGACATAATAAACTTGTATTTTACAAGGGTGGCAGTGATAGAAATGTTGAGGACGGATAGGTGGGATTGGAGACTGGCTAACATTTACTGAGGCTTCTTATGTGCTCTGTACTAGTCTAAACACTTTACATGTATTAATTCATTTAACCCTTCAAAACCCCATGAGGCATGCAATATTATTCATATTCAATATGAGGAAACTAAATTAATGTCTAGAGACATTGATTAAGTTGTCAAGACCACACAGCAAGTGGCAGAGCCAGGACTTATTGTAGATACTCTCTCTCTCACACACACACACACACACACACACACACTTCCCCCACCAGCCACCCATATCAGGAGAAACCCACCTCACAGCCTCAAAAAGTCCTAATTGATATAAAAGAGTAAATTGATATAAAGAGTAAATCCAGCCCCTTTCCAGTGATTGGCTCAGGAACAGGCTGTGACCCAAATTCTGGTCTGGCTCCTAAGCACTAATTCATACTGCACACTTCATAGGGTTATTGTGAGAACTAAATGAGCTATTGCTGATAACACGCTTAACACATGGGAGACCCACAATAAAAGCTAGCTACTGTTATTATTATAAGTACTATTCTCAAGAACTGAGAAGGAATGTCCAAAGAAGAAGGGCAAAAGAAGACGGTATGACACAAGTCAAGGGAAGAGTTCCTAGAAGAGCACAGCAGAATGAAATACCACAGAGGAATAAAGTGACATGAAAACTGAAGACTCTAAAGGGTCTAGCCTATAGGACATAATAGGTGACTTTTGTCAGAGCAGTGTTAAAGAAAGGGCTGAGGTAGAAGCCAACCTATTAGTCGAAGACTGAACCTGCACCTGAGTGGAGACAGCGGATATCTGTTACAGATTAGCAGCTTGTGATGGAAAAAGGGGGAGAGGATGGTTGCAGGAAAAGTCTCCAAATGGAGCATGTTTATAAACTTTGAGGCAGTATTTAGCAAATGCAACATGGAAAATTCAGGAGAGAAACAATGATGGGACAGGTCTCAGAGGTGACTGAAAGAGATGGCATCAAACTCACAGGTAGAGGGAGGCATTAGTTTTGAAGAATCGGGCCATTTCCCAAGCTCTAAGACGGGGGAAAGAAGATCAGAGTGAGTTCAGATACAGATGAAGTTACAAGCATGGGGGTGTAAGGTCGGGCAGTGCACCTATGGAATAGTTTGCTTTTCTTAGTGAAATGGAGGCAGAGTCACCTACTGAGGAGAGTGTACAGCAAGTAGTGGTTGAAAATAGCGGCCGTTAGATGAAACTGGCCTGAGGGACAAGTAAAACTACTCTAGAATACTCACAGCTGAGGGCCTAGCTGGATTGGATACCAAGAATTTTCAATGGCTTTCATACATAGGAATATGATTCTCTCTCACCTCTCACCAGCCCAGATATATCTATGAGAATCAGTCTGTCCATGTCTTTGGACAGGTTATCAAAAGTTAATATGAGGCTAAAAGTAATGGAAATGGGGACCAGTTGACCATAACCCTCTCTGGTTCCTCATACTCTCTGATGCCTCACTTCTACAAACAAAAATCTATGCCTGCAATTAGGACTGCCCACTACTGTTCTCAAAGGGAAAAAGGGCTAAGGAACAGACTGTCACCCTTCAAATTCAAAGGGAAGAATCAAATTGTTAATTAAAGCACTTTACCTGGACATCTCAAAGTATTCCAGATTACAGGTGGTAAAATGATATACTAATATTTATCCTTTGATTAAATCTATAGCCCTCACATTTAATGTATGCCCTTTCTTTCATCTAGGATGAAATAAAGTTAAGGACACTCATATTCAGGGCTTTAAGTATAATAGATAGGATTAGAAGGATTAAGAACCATATGCCATGAAATAAAACTATACAAATATTTAAATTATTCAGTATGTGTGCCTATGGTACATAACAATGTCATCTTGCTGAGTCAAGGGAACTTAAAGCATCTATCCATTATTGTCTTCATTCCCACAGTTACCTTTCAGGTAGATACATAGCTAGGTTTCCTCTCTAAACCTAGCCAATAAGAGAAAAATGTCTAACTGTTAGAAAAAATTAAGAAGGAAATTTTCTCCTTCCAAGTTAACTTCAGTAATTGCTTTAGGATTTGTTTTGATATTGATGTTGGTTATTTCAATTGACTTAATGAGTTTTTTCTTCTAAAAAAAATTAAGGTGTATCTTTTTGTTGTTCAAAAGAGCTCAACGACAAGAGTAAAAAAGTGACTATTACATCGTAGGATATTAGAAAGCAATGAAGATACCAATTTCCCGGATAGAAGAGTATCACTGGTTACACGTCCCCTGCTCTGAGACCATTCTTTCTTATAGAGCCATTGCTCATGGAGGTATTGTCTTTTCAGAGTCTCATAATAGGCAAACAGGCCTAAAGCATTAATCTAATTCTTCTATGCCTAAGATAATGCTATCATCTTATCAAGTAAACATGAGTAAAAAAGAAAAGATTTAAGTATAAGGACAGACTTCTTAGGGAAGTCATCTGAGTTAGAAGGCCATCATTGGGATTTTAATACTGGGCTACAAAGAGAAGTCACTGGAACTTAGATATCATGAATCTTATTAGCTTTTTAATTATCAAGGAGACCAGAATTTACTTTGTTACTATAAGCATTCTAGACTGCTAAATGACAGAATGGCATAATTCAGGCAAAAAGCTGAACAAGAAGTCCCTTTTTATGTGTTAGATATGGGAGGGACTACAAAGTGAATAACACTCAGTCCTTGACCTCCATGTCTTTACAATTTACAAAACCATCTCTGAAAATAACTTTGAGACAACATCGAGTCAGTCCCTCAGTGTGAGAAAGCTCAATGCTAAGTTACGAAATAGAAAAGAACATGAAGATTTGCTGCCACTCATTCATTACAGTGGAGTCACATGTTTTTTTAGGAAGGAGTTATATTCGAAAGCAAATGACTGAGAGACATTTTTCTTAGTAAAAATTATACTTAAACATTTCTTAGGGAATTGTGCGGGATCATTTGGGCCAGTTTTTCTTCCGTGATTTGAACAGATTATTGTTTCTTTGGCCAAACACTCTGGTTACAAACTATGTCATTTGAGAAATCTGTATCTTTAAACAATGTATATACATTTGGAAATTCGGTTTTGTTTTGTGTTTTTTTTTTTAAAGAACATAACTGGTATCACACTGAACTTATTATTCATCTGGTTTATCCTCCTCCTCCAACTCCTCCATCCCAAGGTGTTTAGGAGGTCTTTCAATGTAAGTACCTGTGGCAAGATGTGTTTTCCAAAAATGGCCACAGCAATATCTGATCCCACATGCTATTTGAGAACCTTGCCTCTCCCCATAATGAGGTAGCGTCTATTTCCCCTCCCCTTGAACCTGGATGCAACTTTGTGATTATCCAGATAAATATAATGCAGCAGAACTGACATGCATGACTGCTAAGGCTGGGTCATAAAGGGTGATATGCTTCTGCCTGGCTCCCTCTGGGGATACTGGACCTTAAAACCTAACTACCATGGTGTGAGGAAGTCCAAACCAATCTATGCTAAAAGACTATTTAGAGTGGTCAACCTGGAATAGAACTGAGGCCTCCAGCCTCTAGCCAGCATCAATCACCAGCGTTAGAGATAAAAGTTTTCAGATAATTCCAGTCCTCAGCCTTTGAATCTTCCAATTGCATCATGGAACAGAGAAAAGCCATACATCCTGTGTTCTGTCTGAATTCCTGACCCACAGATTCTGTGAGAATAATAAATGGTTGTTTTATACCACTGAAGTTTGAGAGTAATTTGCAATACAGCCATAGTAATGAGCAGTTATTTTAATCTTTTAAACAGCATAATTAACAGTATTATGTGTTATAAGCTTATTTAGTCATTCCTGTATTTACAGACACTTAGGTGGCTTGAAATTATTTTTGCTATTACAGACAAGGTTGAAATAAACAAGATTCTACATGCCTATTTCTGCACAGATGTCACTATTTCTCAGGATAAAAGCCTGTAAATGAGTTAATAAATACATAAGACAATCAGAACAGTGCCTGGCACATAGTAACAAATTTTGTTATTATCCCTATAGGTTGAACCTCTCCATGGAAGGTGATAGTTTTCCTTTAACATCCTTAGTAACAAGGACTCTATCAATTGTATCTAATAGCCATGCTACAGTGCTGTATTAGTACATTTCTGTGTTGCTATAACAATACCTGAAACTGGATAATTTATAAAGAAAAGAGGTTTATTTGGTTCATGATTATGGGACAGCCGCGAAGCGGCAGGCAGGGGAACAAGCAGATCACACGGTGGGAGTAAAAGAGAGGGAGGGACGAGGGAGGGGGGGAGAGAGCGAGGGGGGGAGGGAGGGAGAGAGGGAGAGAGGCAGGGAGGGAGAGAGGGAGAGAGGGAGAGAGGGAGAGAGGGAGAGAGGGAGAGAGGGAGAGAGGGAGAGAGGGAGAGAGGGAGAGAGGGAGAGAGGGAGAGAGGGAGAGAGGGAGAGAGGGAGAGAGGGAGAGAGGGAGAGAGGGAGAGAGGGAGAGAGGGAGAGAGGGAGAGAGGGAGAGAGGGAGAGAGGGAGAGAGGGAGAGAGGGAGAGAGGGAGAGAGGGAGAGAGGGAGAGAGGGAGAGAGGGAGAGAGGGAGAGAGGCAGGGAGGGAGAGAGGGAGAGAGGGAGAGAGGGAGAGAGGGAGAAAAAGAGAGGAGGTGCTATGGTCTTTTAAATAACCAGTGGAACTAATAGAGCAAGAACTCACTCACTATCCCCACTACCCAAGGACAGCATTAATCTATTCATGAGGGATCTGTCCCCATGACTCAAAACAGCTCCCAACACAGTCACATTGGGGATCAGATTTCCACATGAGTTTTGGGGGGACAATAACATCCAAACTTTATCAAGTGTATTCTACTTTTTAGAGGCAAAAAGTTGCAAACATGTTCAGCCACAGAATTATATCCCTGAAAATGTCCTTGTGCAGCACACCTGACCAGCTCTACAAATCAGTTTAAAAACCTAATTTGCTCAGTGTGCAGGTGAGTTACGCTACCTGCTTCTCAGCTCAGATCTGCTAAAAATCATCAGTTGTGGACTTGAGCAGAAAAAGTCGAGCCACACACTCAAGCGTGTGCTGCAGTTTTATCCCTTCTGCAACTGCAAGGCAGAGCACTTGGGAGGAAGGATTAGGACATCTCGTTACCTATGTTTCCTAATCTATCACAATTCATGTCACAAGTTTAGGGATGTGCTTCTTAGCCTCTGTCACTCTCTTCCATCATCTCTCTCTAACCCTGCCCCAGGCGTGCTTGCAGCTGCAACACCTGTTCGTCACATTTACCTCGTTCTTCTGGGCGGGGGACGGGGAGTAAGGAGAAAGAGGAAGCGGTCTACCTGTTCTCTTACCTCAAAGGGGCAAATGCTGGTTAAACTTAATTCATATTACAAACAACCAGGTTTCGATAGCCATCCCCATATTTTCACAGCTCAAACCTTTGAATTTCCTCTCCTTCTAGCTTTGCTTTTCTGATCTGCCCCATTTTTAACCGCTCCCGCCCCTGGCCAGGGCAAACTTTAAACGATGTGCGGCTGAGGAAAGGCATTTTAGGTGACTTGTAAACGGCCTGATCCACAGGCCCCGAGCTGTCGGGAACCGTTGCAACTCCGTGGGGTCAGTGAAACTGGAGCAGGGAACGCCAGCCCGGCCCATACCTCCACCGCCCCGCGTGGCTAGCTCCACGGGTTGAAGAGCCCCCAAACCGAGGAGAGGGTTGGGAGCCGGTGACTGCAAGGCCCTCTGCAACTTCCCCACCCCACAGCTCCACCCGTTGGTCCTCAGACTCCCCGGAAGCCCGCAGGAGACACCTTCGTCCCCGCCCCTCCACAGGTCATCTCGCCCTACGCCCCTTTCCCTCGGCCCCGGCAGCCGGCAGGCAAGGAAGTGTCGTAAAGGCAGGCCCAGGAAACTTTACCCGGGGTAACAACCGAGGCGCTTTACGGCGGCGGCTGAGTGTGAGCCTTGGCGGCTGTGGAGGCGGCTGCTGCAGCAAAGGAGGCGGCGGCGGTGGCTGACGAAGAGGAGTGGCGGCAGCGGCGGCGGGGACCGGTGCGGGGTGAGCCGTGAGGAGGCGACGGGGAGGGGCCGCGGGTGACAGGGCTGGCGGATGGGCCTGGGCGGATGGGGACGGTGGCCGGCTGAGCAGCTGGGCGGCGCTGAAGAGCGGCGGG
>NW_007726246.1:877429-892259 GCF_000696425.1 Galeopterus variegatus
ATCCGTGCCTTCGCTGCCCTCAGCCGCCGCAGGAGCAGCAGCAGCTCAACGGATTGATCAGTCCCGAACTGCGGCACCTCCGGGCGGCCGCCTCCCTCAAGAGCAAGGTCCTGAGTGCAGTCGATGCGGCCGCAACCACGGCCACCTCCGACGGGGACCCCAGAGTGACTGCAACAAAAGGAGCTGGGGTACGCTCGGGCGAGAGACCCCCTCATTCCCTCCCAAATAATGCAAGAACTGCGCTCCCCAGCCCGGCAGAGGCAGCGAGCAATCCCGCGGCGGCCCGCAATGGACTGGCCGAGGGCACCGAGCAGGAGGAGGAGGAAGACAAGCAGGTGCGGTTGCTGTCTTCGTCCCTGACCGCCGGCTGCAGTTTAAGAAGCCCCTCGGGCAGGGAGGTTGAGCCTGGGGAGGATCGGACTATACGATATGTCCGATATGAATCCGAGCTACAAATGCCCGATATCATGAGACTGATCACCAAAGATCTGTCTGAACCCTACTCCATATATACCTATAGATATTTTATCCACAACTGGCCACAGCTGTGCTTCTTGGTAAGTGGAATGAAAAGAGGGTAAGCCCAGCAGAGATCCAGGCCGTGCTGGGCAGGGAGTGTGAGGGCCAAGAGTGTGGAAGTGGATGTATCCTGCATTTCATAGTACTTACATGATGTAAAGTGCATGTATACATTCTTAGTTATTTAATGAAACTCTTCTGAAGGTAAGACTTCATGATCCGGGTTAAGTTGATACTGATGTAAATGCAGCAAGCTGTATGATGCATGTTTCACTGGGGGTGGCGGGTGGGGGCCGCGGCCGGGGGGGTCCTGAGTCCTGTTTACATTAGGTTATAATCATGTTTAACCGTCTTTAATTAACCTCCCTCATCCACAAAGCACTTTGCAGTCATTTAATTTGAACATGGTTCTGTTCGGATGCAGGCCTTATTAATCTGTCAATTATAGCCATAATCAGGGAAGAGCGTATGCATAAACATGTTTTGGTGAACATGATTGTCAGCAAACTTGCTGTGGCCACATTGGAGAATTAAATCTTATAAGCATGTTCAGTAATTATGGAGATTGTTTCCTTTTACTTCAACAGGACAATTAACAGTTGTAGTCAGCCTGCTTTCTGGTGCTCCATTGCAGAAGGTGCTACTAACACTTCTGGTGGCTGAAAGACTCCTGAAACATGAACAAAATACCCTTTTATGGAATGTAGGATACTTAAGTGTGAAATTGTTACTAATCTGATTTTTTTTAAGAAGCTGGTCATAGATATGCCTAATCACTAGTAACACTGGCTTGCATGGAGTATAATTGAAAAAGACTTGACTATCAGTCAAGCTGAATACTTTTTTTTTAATTTACGTATTATTTCTTCACGATAATATTGACCAATTTCAGTCTGTATGAAACCTTTAGGGCCAGCCTGTTAGCTCAGTTGGTTAGAGTATGGTTCTGATAACAACAGCGTCCAGGGTTCAATCCCTGTACCAGCCAGCCGCCAAAAAAAAAAGAAACCTTTAACTTAAATATCGACTGCAGGTGTATGCTTTGTATCATGGTACTCACCAGTATATGGTTTCCATTGAATTTTACTAAAGAAAGGTGACGTGCTTTTAAGGAGTATTTTATATGTGAAGGGAAAAGCCACAGCCATTATTTATTGTTTTAGCATTGACTTAGTTGCACTTAGTAATTCCCTGCAAGACGTTTTGACAATACTTTTAAAATTTGTGTTTTTGATTCCATCTATAACTTGGTGGTAATCTGAAAATATAACCCGAATATTGTAGATAATGGCAATTCTGCTATTTTCTGTGTTAACTTTGCTTAAACTTCATTGTAGTATGTTTTTTTAAACTGTGGATGCTATTCTGTATTCTAGAAAACTGCTGTTTTAGGATTCTGAGCATTGTATATATAAAAATAGTAGTTCTAAGACATGTCTATGTCAATGAATGTGGGAAAATGATTTATAGCACCATTATAAATGTCATATCAAATGCCACTGTAATTGCTAAAAATTATAGCTTGATTTAATTATAAGTTAACCCACAAAAGTATATATTTGAGTCACATTTTGAATTGAAATAGATGTTATTCTGTCAATTCCAGAAAATAATTGTGTATATATGATATTCAGTCAGCTTTTGAGTCTGATATTACTTAGGTCTCTCTCAGCTTGTCTGCCATCTTAGACTCTGATAAACTTAATATTAGTAAACTTTAGTCTTGATTTTATGTAGACGGTTCACAATTCACTAGCTAATTTGTACTTTAGCGTTTAATAATCAGTTTGATTAACATTAAATTTTGAATATCTACAAATTGAGATGTTCACAGGTGGTTGACCTATAAGATTTATTGTTGCAAGTATCAGTCTGGAGGTATTGAACAATAAAACAGTAGTTAAAAAACAATCAGAGGCCATTTAGAACAGGGGCCTTTATGTTGTCATACTTTTGAATTTCTCATAAGAACTTTTAAAAAATACGTGTGTATGTTTATTTTAAATCCTATCATTTTAGAAATAAAAGGGATCTTAGAGATTTTTCTAGCCTAACTTCTTCTTTATCCCTTATTTTTTTTGATGAAAAATAAAGGGTCAGAGTGACTTAAAATGTTATTTAGTGCAGAAAGGTAAAGCTAGAACCCAGATCTCCTGGTCTCTCATTGTGGTAACAAGTAAGAACCTGAAAAATGACACACCCTTGACCCAGTCAGTGAAGATCATTGTGTTACCAAGTTATCTTCACCAAAAGGCAGTTGTCCTTACAAGTGTCAATCTCAAGAGATTATAAACCTCCAAAATGTTCCTGGTTTCTATAGATAACCATGGGTTAACCATGGGTCAAATGGAATATGTGGGCTTCAACCTTATTAAATTACAATACTTGATTAACAAAAACAACAGTTTCTTATGATTCTTCCTAATAATTATAACATGTAAAAATAGAGTATGATACAAATGTGAGGCACTGTCAATTACTCTCTACTTAGCTGTTTCATCTTTATCTGAGAGTTCATAGTATTTTCAGTTGTTGGTGCCTTTTTAAAGTTCTTCAAGTTAATACCAGTAATGTAATATAATATAGGATTTCCATTTATTAGTTCTAAGTTTAACTTTCAGGCTTCCTCCAGTTTTCTACATTTAGTGTTCTGGAATTTGGGTATCTCTCACACAATTTGTATTTTTCCAGTTTTATAGGTTGATAAGCCTTTGGCCTTGTAAAGTCTTAATCTTGCCAGGGATTTTTCAGTTTTCATATCTGAAAAAACAAATAGCATGAGTTCAAATGTATGTGCAGAAGCTTTTATTTGGAAGATGTGACAAGCAATTTAGTGATTCTTGTTAAGCGTATATTATCAATTTATCAGGGAAAAAAATGCAACATTGGTCTTCTTACCAACATCTTATAAGTAACAGTGTATCATATATTGGGCTTTTATTTTAGGTGATGTGTACAACTTGATTTTTGCTCCTACAGATTCTTAATTAGGAAGAAATCAACGTAGTCTAAGAATGAACTAATAACAGTATTTTGTTCTCTTATTACTTCCGTGGTCAAAGGAAAAAGATTTGTTTGAAATTACTATTCAATTTGAAAGTACTATCCAGTTGTATTTTGTTTAGTGGTTTTAATTTTTTCCTCTGTTTTGGATAGCCTTATTAACTGTAAAGTGTAGCTGTCCTATCATTTTGTATCATGGTTTATATAGATTTCCATTTCACATAAGCCTAGCTTATGAGGTCAAGTCAAAATTTTATCTGCTTTTTTTTTTTGGTCATCTGGCTGGTGTAGGGATTGAACCCTGGACCTTGGTGTTTTCTGGCTCTTTTAAATGTACCATTTGGCCTGTGATAATTTTATACATATGTGTGTGTACATATGTATGTATGTGTATACGCACATAGATGTATTTGAAGTTAATTATTTTCAAATCAGAAAATGTCAGAGTTGTTCAGTCAGGAGGCAACTTTTTTGTATATTTCAGGTCTTAATACAGAAAGAAATTTCAATTTTCAAAAGAATTTTTTAAAAAAGATTGATTTATTGTGAATGACAAAAAATGGAAATAATTTCAGAGATTTATTGACCCAAAATATTTTTGTAATGCATGATAAAACAGAAAATGAATTAGTGTGGGTTGTTGAATTTAATATCCCTTCAAAAGGATTTTTCTGACCTAGTTTAGGTTTGTGTGAAATGGATTAGAATTATCTTGCTTAAAAGATTTCTCCACAGTTTTAAAAAAAACAAAACTTCCAAGTCTCCTGACAGAGTGACAGACTAAAGTCGTAATGAATTCAAGTTAAAATATATATTACATATAAATTCAACTTTGCTTATTAATTTTTTAACCCATACCTGGTTTTTGTTGTTGAAATAGTTTCTTCCAGAAAGTCATTTTACGGAAAACAAGTATTTTGCTGACACATTATTAAATAGTTGTAGATATTTCTATTTACCCCAGTGTAGTATTAGTAGAACTTTTTATCAGTGATGGAATTTTTGAAAAAATTTTCAATGGTGGCACTAGAAATTTTAATGAAAATGGAGGATAATTAGCATTTATTTAACATATAACCTTTAACATTGGAAAGCTGTACATTTTTAAAATAGAAAGCTCTATAAAATTATATTAAAGCTTCTGTTTTAATATAAAACTCTGATTTTGAATTATAGATATTCTAAGAGCTTTATGACAATGACACACTATCAGGAGTATCTTAAAAAGAGACCGTCATATATTTATGTATATTAACCAAAACCTCTTTGGCATGATTTAAGCAATACTTTATAAACATTTCTTTCTCTGAAAATTTTTTATATATTTTTTTTCCTGATCAAGTCTAACTGCCATTCAGGTGTTAAATATCATATATTATATATCTTTCATTAAAGCTTTATTATAATTACATTTAAATTTATACATTTAAATTTATATTCTGCTGATGTTCGAGTTTTACAATATTTTATCATATCCTAATGAATAGGCTTTTTCTTTAAAATAATTTTGTTCACATATTCTCCCTTACGAAAACTTTTGTTAAGTCTTTATTGCAAATAATTGTGATTATAAGCACCTCATGTATAATCCTATGAAGGTTTTAAATGTTTACCTTCTGGAAATCTTGTCTTTTTTCCCCAGGCTTTAATGATAAGATTAAGAAATTCATTTTCTAAAGAATATTGAGAGATTTTATAACTAGAACATTTGAAGGAATTCTGGGATTTAGATTCCTGAAGCTTCTGTGATTCCTCTCTTGTTAGAGTTCTCATTATCTTTTCCCCTCTCAAAAATGCTGACGAATGGTTGGTTGCTTATTCTTCATAACTGTTTGTTTATTTTTAAGGCCATGGTAGGGGAGGAGTGTGTAGGTGCCATCGTTTGCAAGCTGGATATGCACAAAAAGATGTTCCGCAGAGGTTATATAGCCATGTTAGCCGTGGATTCCAAATACAGGAGAAATGGCATTGGTAAGAAAAATTTATTTCACTGAAAGAATGCATAAGTTATTTTCATTTTTGTGTTTTGAAACAAAAGACTTAAATATGAATATGTAGAAATGAACATAAAGCTAAGAGGAGAAAATTAAGGCAGTTTTTTATTTCAGAATAATGTTTTCAAAAGTTCTTAAAATAGTTTTCTTTATGTTTTGTTTGAGAGATTATTTTTTTCATAAGTAGCAAGTGATCAGTTTTCACCTTTTTTTTATCACATTCAAAATGATTTTCGTTATACTAAGTATTATAAGAAGTACTGCAGTTTTTAATAGGTTTATGAGGGCACTTGATCCCAGCCCTCAAGGAGCTGCCTATACTTGGGTAAGTGGACCTCAGTCAAGCCATAATTATGTTATCATTACTTAGTACTAATTAATTGCAAACATTATATTGCAATTCAGGAGGACAGAGAGAATTGTTTCTTACTCTTCCCAAATTCATCTCTCTCGGGTCTACCTTTCCTGCCATGTTCAGTGAATCTTATGCTCCTGGTTTTATAATAGTCATTAGAATCATCTAGGTGGTTTAAAAACAAATGTTGGGCCCCTCCCTCTGAGAATCTTGTTTGTCCTGTCAGAGGTAGGACTGAAGCTTCCCCAGGTGACTGTGATGTAAATAAGCCTGGTTAAGAACCACTTTTAGTGTCTAGGACCTACTGGCTCTTTGTTCACAATGATCAGGAAGACAAGCATTTGTGTGAGAATGTCAAATTCTGGGATGTATTTAAGCTAAGTAAGTAGTCATGAAAGACTATTTGATGCTTGTACCTGTATTTAATTATTAGCAGTTTTGTCACTCGTAGCTTTTTTTTAAAAAAAGTGTGTGTTATTGTCCAACTTGAGAATTTCACAGTCTTAGTTGTTGTGAGAAATCATAGGTTTACATAATACATTAGGTTTTCCTTGTAGTGTTAGATTTCCAGTAATATTTTTAGTGAATTGGGCTTGCTTTACAGACTGAGTTTGAGTCTTTGATATATTAAAAAGAGCTGATAAGGACTCATGATAAATGATAAGCAATTGTTTGGCTAGTTTGGAGGGCAGAAACCAATGGCTTTAGGGTTGTGTCTTGGTCATCACACATATTTTGCTTGGCCCATGAAATACATGCACACTGGAGTGCATGACTTGAAAATTAAGAGATTTTTAAATAAAATTTGTCTTTCTCTCCTCTTAAAATCAGACTTGGCAATTTTTTTTTTCCCTTTTTTTTTTTTTTTTTTTCCTTTTTGTCTTTTTTCGTGTCCGGCAACGGACCGCAACCCTCAGTGTCACGCCCGTACCGGACCGGCAACGGGATCGCAACCCTCGGTGCTGCGCCCGCCCCTCGCTCAGCCAGTGAGCGGGAACCGGTCTGTATGTGGGATCCGAACCCTTGGCGGGAGCGCCTCCACGCTCCCAAGCGGCGCACTGTAGCAGTGCGCCACCGGGCCGGCCCTTTTTTTTCCCTTTAATGTAGTGGGCTCACTGTATGGTTTGTAGGAACTGACCTAGTGTCTTGGGCCCACTGTGGGGCATAACAGTTCTGGTAAGACTGTTTTGTGCCCTCTGTCCAGGAGTTTAGAAGATCTTTGTCAGGATCAGCTCAGGTCATACAGTAAGTTCTAGCCAGCTCAAGGAGTTCTGGGGTTGCTGTGGTCATGTCATATCTTGCCTTTCTCTTTTTCCCTTTCCTCCTACCTTCAAAGAGAATAGAACAAACTCCTGCTTGAGGCAAATAATTACGTCTGAGAAAAAAGGACTATATCAGGAGATAGGTCTTTCAAGAGGAAATGTATTTGCTATGTGTAGGTTCTAATGGCCTCTCCCAGCTTGTTTGCAAATTTTTTCCCCTATATAATTTAAAGTAATCTGTGTATCTGCATTCAAGATAGAACATAGGACTTGACATTTCTATGCTTATTATGAATACCATAATTTAGGTATCTTTAAGAAACTAATTATATTTTTCCCTCATTAATACTCAGATCTATTTTCTAGGTACTAACTTGGTTAAGAAAGCTATATATGCCATGGTTGAAGGAGACTGTGATGAGGTAAGTCTTTCTAAATGTTTAATTCCTTTTATCCTGGGCCATATTGTACTGAATATTTTTATAAATATTCTATAGTAATTGCATTGCATTTCATTGCAAACTATTACAAAAATGCACCTTATGGGGAAAATTATATTCATTTAAAAGCACATAAATTTTGACTTAGATTGTAAGATAATGAAGTTAAAATTTCTTCAAATTGTGTCAAAATGTGAAGGTAAAATCTTAGGCGTTTTCAGTAAATAATTGGTATTCAGAGACTTTTTTATCAGGTCATTTAAGTAAGGTAGCTCTTATTATAAACCCTATTGTAATTTGCTTACATGTTGGCCTTAGTTTCTCTTTAACATCTTTTTTTTTTTAAACCATAGGAAAACTATCAGCCCATGTGGAGGACATTTCATATTTCACACTTGGAAAAATCTCTCAGCATTAAATAATGATAAGGCTCGGGGGTGGGGGAAAACAACCACTTTTTAAATGTAGAGCTATCTATATACTAACGTAGAGTATCTTCTCTATTCAGCTTGTTTGTAAGACCTGATGGCAGGTATAATGCCTTTGTATCCTACAGCACTGTGTTTTACGTATGGTAGGTGCTCAATAAATTTTGGTGATGGTTGGGAATGTTAATACTTACTATTGGAAGGGAACAAATATAAACTAGAGAAGTACAGATGTCTTTAACATAGCAATGGTGACTAAGGAGGAACAAAGTTGTAGTGAACTAGTAATTTTATGAGCAATACAAATGACAATTGTCTTTATCATTGGAGGGCAAATGTGCCTTAGAGAGTTCTCAAAATACATGAAATTAGGTAATTATTTTTCGACAGATCAACCTTAATAGTTAATTTGTTTTAGTGATTTTTTAATAAGTAGGGGGTTTTTTGGGTACAAAATTTATACATAGTCTTTAAACGTGTATGTTTGTGTGTATTTGTTTACGAAGTCCCTTCTTTCACCATCTTCATGCTCTTTAACTCTTTATCCTTCTTTCCATCTATAGCTACTGTTAACTGTTTAATATACATTCTCCTGTTTTCTAAGCACACCTATGTGCAAATGTGTAATTTTTTATACAAATGAAATCATAAATATTTTGCTATAATAATTGCTTTTTTTATTTAACAATATCTCATCGACGTGTTTCCATGTTAGAATACACCGATTTACTGCTGCAGAGTATTCTCATGTTCCTTGTTCACATTAGTCTATATTCTGACAGATCACACTAAATGGTGGTTTTATGAGAAGGTCTGCAGACATATTGGGTTGCACAGTGAAGTCATCCTGGGGTTTAAAGATACTTAATTTTACTCGAGATAGATGATTCACAGGTGGCAAAAGATCTCACATTTTTCACAGCTTTTAATATCAAATAGTAAAAGGTGCAATAAGCAAAGTCATTTACATGACTGGTAACTAAAATTATCAGTAAAGAATTGGACCTGATATGTTCATGAGTACAAGTCTGTTGGACCATGGTAACACTGGCTCAGTCAGCTCAACAAGAAAAGTCAGGCTTCACAAACATTATGTTTAATAGGAGAACTCTTTGGGATGATAGATCATGTTTTTATCTTCAACTGAGCAGAGAGTGATTTTCAGTGATCAGGGATGTTATACTCAGGGAGTGTTATGTTTTTCTATGGTTAAGATTTTTCTGAGTTACCCATTCACTATTATAGTCAATACCTGTGAGGCAAGCTGTGTGCTTTACCTTAACTGATCAAATGTTTCAGTAGTATTGGCTTTAAAAGTTCTAAAGTGTGATATGGAGATTTCGATTATTTTAGTTCCAAGGTTAAATCCTAAATTAGTGATATGATTTATGGTAGAAATATTCTTTTCATTACGGGCCTAAGAATCTAATGCTGATTCATTTTTCTTTCTTTTGAAACAGTGAATATTACTTAATCTTAGGCTGAGGTGGGGATAGCTCTGTGAACTTTTTCCTGTAGTATGATTTTAAATGGATAGTTCTTGCAGTTTGAATACCTCTGCCTCTGGATTAGTGAACTTTCACTTGGTTTAAAAAAAATTGCTTATCTGTGTCCCACATTCTTTAGATAAAGAATTTGCTGCATGAAGGGATGGAGCTCTTGTTTACTCTTTATAAGGCTTTCACTCCCCCTTTCAGTTTTAACCATACAAGCAACAAACTGTTCTGTCCCGTTTTCCCTTTTAATTTTTGATAGTAGTGTGTTTGTTGCTTCCACTTCCTTATATTACCATTTCATCCCATTTGGTTTAGTTTCTGCCCCCTCCACTTCAGTGACATTACTTTCTCAATGGTTTATTTGCTAGATCCAGTAGCTTCTTGATCGTCCTCTGCTTACTAAAATACTTCTCAGTCTTTAAGACCCAATTCAAATACCAACAACTCCTTTAAAAGCTTTCCTTGATCCTTCTGGACAGAAACAATTGCACCTTCTTCTGTGTTTTTGACTTCACTTTTTGTAACACTTACTGTACTTAAATTTACTTGTTCAGTGTCTGTGGTAATTAGTTAACTCGTCTTTCTCTTCGAATTTTCTGTAAGCTTTCTGAGAACAGCCATTGTCTTATTTTTGTTCACAGTAAGATTTTTTTAAAAAGGCATCTGCAGGGTTAACCAAGTTGTCAAAATACCTTTTGGTAAAAAAAAATTATGTGAAAATGTCTTTGTATGTAATTTATTGTTCTGAGGTAAACTTTGAAATTATTATTATTTTTTTGAAAACTTTGAGATTATAATTCTCCAAGAACACAATAACCAATTATAAAGCAATAAACATGTGATTTTTTTCTTTCATTAAGTTAGGCTAACTTTTCTTTCTTTTAAAGGGTCGAAATTTTGACTAATCAGAAAATCTATTGGAAAGACATTTGAGAAGGGTTTTAAATTACATTTTCTACTATTTAGGTTATTTGTGTTGCTATTTTTAAATTCTTACAAGGGGAGATTTTAAAATCTGTGGACCTATTTCAGAGCTAGATTTAGAAATCTCTATGAAGCCTTACTGTGCATATCCAAGCAATTTTTTACTTTCTGTTTGCAAAATGTATTTGTGACCTTGAGTCAAGTTTATATTGTTCTTGGTTGCCACTTGTCATTTTAAGTTCTGAGCAAATTAAGCCAAAACTGGTAGTCACAGAATTGAAATGTAGATCATGTTTTTGGCCAAATGATGCTGTGCCGTCCTAGTATAACTATTTTCATTTTGCCTTACTGTGGTTTTTCTCAACTTTTTATATCAGAATTAGACATAGCTAAAGATCTTTTTCTTTTTCTATACAATTGGAGCCGACTAAAAAATTCTAGCCTCAAAAAAAGAAACAAGTGGATTCCTTGCTTCGTGAATAAGAAATGCATTACCCATGTGCTGATCTGGCTTGAATTTGGTTACATCCCTTATGTGCTCTGGCTGCCAAATGTATAGTGGGTAGGACAAGTATCTTGGGTTTGTGGTTTATGTTTCACATTAGGAGAAAGAATAAGTTAAATACAAATAGCATGAATGAGTTTTCTAAAATGTAATTTTTTTTTTTTTCTTTTTGGTGGCTGGCTATTATGGGGATCCAAACCCTTGACCTTGGTTTTATAACACTATGTTCTAACTGAGGTAACCGCTGGCCCATAAAATGTAATTTTTAGAGTAAGAGCCATGTACCTAAAATAATGAACCTTTATTGTGGCTATGAACTTTTATCTACATTTTTTCTAAAATAGATTAGAATATGGGCAGGTGATTGATCAGTATGATGAGTAGTGCTTTACTTTTTAAGCTATAGATGTCCTTGAAATCTTCATCTTTGAAAATTTCAAGGTTGCTTTTTTGTTTTAAAGATTTACGGTATGATTACTGAAAACGTTGATCAGAATACAATGGAATTGGAATTTCTTTTTTTTTTTTTGTCCTTTTTGAGACCGGCCACACCATGCTCAGCCAGTGAGCACACGTGCCATGCCTATATAGGATCCGAACCCGCAGCGGGAGCGCTGCTGCGCTCCCAGCGCCGCACTCTCCCAAGTGCGCCACGGGCTCGGCCCGGAATTGGAATTTCTTTTTTTTTTTTGTCCTTTTTGAGACCGGCCACACCATGCTCAGCCAGTGAGCACACGTGCCATGCCTATATAGGATCCGAACCCGCAGCGGGAGCGCTGCTGCGCTCCCAGCGCCGCACTCTCCCAAGTGCGCCACGGGCTCGGCCCAGAATTGGAATTTCTTAATGGAATTTAAGTGTGTAGCATGTGACCTTTTTAGTTGAAAATTATGTTATCTAATTTTTGACTATTTACATTAAAAACATTTTTCCCGTTGGAAAACCACAATAATCATTACAGACAATCTATAAGTAGAAAAAGTCCACTACTTACCTTTCTGGCACATCCATTTTGGTGTTTGCTTACCATTCTTTTGTTCATGCATGTTTTGTTTATTTGTTTATTTATTTGGTGGTTGGCTGGTATGGGGATCTGAACCTTTGACCTTGGTATTTATATGTTTATTTCCAATAGGCAGTTTCTCTCTTCTATAAATGATATACTGTATGACCTGTTGCAAACTGTTTACAGTTTGCTATTCAAACCTGGATTTTCCCCACATCTAATTTGTTTAACCTAATGCTACTTATTTCTAGCAATATAAGGGTAATGCAAAAGATACTTGGTAATAGCTTAGTGTATTTTGTATGATTAAAAGAGTAAAATAGGTCATATTAGCAATAGTGACTAACCTAGACCATTAGGAAGCAAGGAGATCTAAGTCATTTTTTGGTTAAAATATATATACATATAAGGACAGAAAGGTCCAATCACTTTTTTTCCCCTAATAATGTAAAAGATGACTTTTTAGCTTTTCAGTTATTTGTATTTATTACTATGCTTACTATATGTGTTTCATAAATACATGTTTAACATTTTTAGTTTCAACGGAAACACATTTTGGCTATGTGATAGAGGCTGCTAGGTAAAGAACAGAATAAAATGGGTTTATTTAAGCTATAAAGTTTTGAGTTAGTAGTTTGGCTTAATAAAGAACTGGTGTGAAAAACCTGGGTTCCACATCCATCTTCTGTCACTTAGCAGTAGTGTGATTGTAGGCAGGTTATTTAACTTTTTCTAGTCTGTCTCTGTGTGACATGATGTTAATTCTGATCTTAAAGGGATGTTTTGAAGAGTAATAAAGTTGTACATTCAGCAAATAGTAGTGGAAGGCCTGCTTATTGCCAGATAGTATGCTAGAGCTTAGGTTCTAGCAGTGAACAAGCCTGCCATCCAGAAACTTCCAGCCTACAATAATAAAAATATGCTGTCTAAACTAATGGTTTGGCTTATCCCTGATAATGGTTTATAACTAAGAAAAATCAGTGGAACTTCACTGTAACTCTTTTTCTCTGTTAAGTAGAATTCAACTTTGTGAAGTTTCTTTAGGAGCATAATAACTTTCTTATCCTTTGGCTGCCTATGTAATACTCCCCTGATGGGGATTAAAAGAGTAGCTTTATGGTGAATTTCGAGTGTAAACCCAGATTTTTAAAAAATATCTTTATAAAAGTAGTGATTATTAAAAACTTCTTCTGGCATTTTCTGTTGTATCAAATAATGCATGATCTTTTTGTTTAGAAAATATGAGTGTGCCAAGAGAATATTTACATTTGACTAGGTTAACCATTTGTGTAACTTTTTTCTGTGTAATTGGGTTTTACTTCCATTAATCTGTTAGGATGCCAACAAATCTGAATTGAACTCTTAAACCACACCTCAAGTGTGTATTTGTGTAGCTGTAATTAGGCTCAGATGTGTTTTGAATATTTTAGATTTCTCTAAATATTAATGAAGGTGGACTTAGATCTTCTTCAGCTTGTCATAAATAGGTTAGCTCTCTCATTTGATGCTTTTTTTTTTTTTTTTTTTAACTCTGGGAAACAATCAGGGGTAGGTATAGAACAGTGGTTAATATTGAGCTCTAGTTCTTATTTGGACAGTTATTGCTGTACCGGAGGTCTTGAGTTTCATTTATCTGTAAAATGGAGAGATAACCATATCTATTTCATAAGGTTATTATAAAAAATGAAATAATGCATACTTTACATTGTACTTGGTACATCTTCAATAAATATTAGCTATTTTTTGAAATTGTCTCTCTCCTTATTTCTGTGAAATCAATCTCAAGTTTTGAGTTGTTGACAGCTTTAGTGTATCTTACATTAAATTGCTTTGATTTAACATTTTAGTTTTAATTAGGTACTGAACAAATAACAGAATTTCAGGACTTACCCAAGAGAATTGTTAAGAAGTGAAAATTTCTATTGACCAGATTGGAGTGTTCCAGACTGTAGGATGGCATACATTACTAAAAATTGAATTGTGCTTTTTTAAGAGCAGGGAGAAATTATTGACTTTAAATTCTTAAACCAATTTGTTGGCTATACAACTTTTATTTAAGGTCTTTTGATTCTATCTTGAACATTTTCACTTGATCCTGAATTATCAATTACTTGATTTTTAGATCTTTTAAAGGTTTGGGTTTAGCATGCGATTTGCTTTGATGAGTTAATTGCATAGGTAATTGCCTTAAGATGATGTTTTCCCTTTAAGTACGCTGGTTGTTTTAATACATGACAGTATTTTAATATTTTTGTAAAGTATGTAATATAACGAAAGGAGCTAAGGACACATTAATAAATATTTAAGAGCCTGCTGCGTGTCAGGCAGTGTGTCAGGTGCAGAGGAAACATCTGTGAAGGAGGTACGCATTGGTCCCTGCCCTCATTGGGCTCACCACCTAGGAGAGATGACATACTCATCAAGCATTGAATAAGGGTGTTTGATAGGAGCAGTGCCTAGTGCTATGGGGTTCTATAAAAGGAAAGAGTTATTATACTCAATCTAGAAGTGACAAGCCAACGCTAAAAGCAAGGATAGGAAGAGCATTCTTCCAGATAGAAAACAGTTCATGTGAATGGTCTGAGGTGGGAAAGATCAGGGAAATTGAAAGTTTAGTGTTGAGCATGGAGAACAAGAGGAGAGACACCTAAAGCAAAGTTGGAGATATAGGTACAGGTCATATCTTGATGGGCCTCTTAGGTTTCTTTAGATAATTTTTTAGATTGTGGATTTTTTTTTCTTTTTTTTTTTTCCTTTTTGTCTTTTTTCGTGTCCGGCAACGGATTGCAACCCTCAGTGTTGCGCCCGTACCGGACCGGGACCGGCAACGGGATCGCAACCCTCGGTGTTGCGCCCGCACCTCGCTCAGCCAGTGAGCGGGAACCGGTCTGTATGTGGGA
>NW_007726246.1:892605-899257 GCF_000696425.1 Galeopterus variegatus
CCGAACCCTCGGCGGGAGCGCCGCCGCGCTCCCAAGCGGCACACTGTAGCAGTGCGCCACCGGGCCAGCCCTAGATTGTGGATTTTATCTTGAGGACAAAAGGGAGTCAAATAGTTTTGAATAGGGAATTAACAAAAGCATCACTCTACTTGTAGAGAATGGTAGACCTTTTGAGTTAGGAGGCTCTTGTAATTACAGTGAGAGATGATGGCTGCTTAGACTAGGGTGGCATCAATGGAGACAGAAGAGGGCCAGTTTGAGAGAGATTTAAGAGGGAGAATTGACAGTACTCAGTGCTTGGATGTGTGGTGGAGAGGAAAGAGGTTCAGAGATGACTCCTGGGCTTCAGGTTTGAGGCACTGGTGTGGTGGGATGGAGATCCTGTTTACTGAGATATGAAATTATGGAAGAAGAGCAAATCATGAGTTCAGTTTTGAATATGATAAGTTGAAGTATGCCTTTTCTCTATTATTTATACCTGTTTGAACTCTCGTAAGACTTTTTGATAGCTTGAGATAGAAAGGAAGAGACACATATGCTTCACTTGGTCCTTTGATTAAATCGTACTTTGCCATTTTTCCCTCTCTCCAAACACCTGAGGGATGTGACACCCCGACAATAACTGTCTCACTGTGTTGATAATTCTCAGTGAGGTAGGTTGTGAATCAGTAGAAAAGGCAAATAGAACTGTGTGTATAAAAGTTGGAAAGGTGGGGTAAAGGTGTTTTGATGGAGGGAGGTAGAAATAGGAAAAAGAAAATCATACAGTATTCAAAAGTATCAGTTCTTCGTTGTCAGGGACACCAGTTAAGTAATATTCAAAAAGATTTAAATGAGAGTTAATACTATCTGTTCCTCTATTAAGTTTTGATATTGATAATGTCTGTACCAGAGGTTCTGAAAATGTAGTCCCTCAGCCAGCAGCATCAACATCATCTGGCAGTTTGTTAAAAAATCCAGATTCTTGGCCCTACCCCAAACCTACTCAGAAATTCTGGGCATAGGGCTCAGCAATTTATTTTAATAAGCCCTCCAGGTGATTATGATGTACCCTAAAGTTTGAGTACCTCTGGTCTGGGTTCAGCAAACTTTCTCTGCAAAAGGCCAGATAATAAATATTTTTCACTTTGTGGACCATAGGTCTTTGTGGCAACTGCGTAACTCTGCCCTTGTATTGAGAAAGCAGCTAGACATCATGTAAACAAATGGACATGATAGTGTTTCAATAAAACTTTATTTACAGAAACAGGCAACAAGTTCATTTGGCTCAAGATCTGTGGTTTAGACTCTGGTCTAGACTGTAAACAAAAATGGTAGTTGTTGCCAGGATAAATTGTAACATATTAATGAAAATATAGGAGCTGGAGGTCATCTGAATAGTTTCAAATATTGGTTTATTTTCTTAACCCTTTGGTGGTTGAATTGTTTTCCTTTTCTTCATTTTTTTGTCACCTTACTTTTCTCCACAGGGAAATAGTTCATCTTTATTTTAGTATAAGACGTATATTCTCATTGCTAAAAATTCTAAACATCACAAAATATCAGTAGAAAACAGAAAATAAGTCCCCATTGATCCCACCCCCCTTCACCCAAAGGTAATTACTGTTACAATTTTGATAACTATTTTTCTGAGATGTTTCTGTACATCATTAATATTTATTATTTCACCATCAATTTTTCAACAAATTAATGTGTTTTTAAAAATATTTGATCTAATTATTTACCTTATAAGTGATTTTTCAAATTATGAAAGTATAACTTAGTTTTCTCTCATTTCTTTGAAGGTTGTTTTGGAAACAGAAATAACAAATAAGTCTGCTTTGAAACTTTATGAAAATCTTGGTTTTGTTCGAGATAAGAGGCTGTTCAGATATTATTTAAATGGAGTTGATGCACTGCGACTTAAACTGTGGCTGCGTTGAGAAACTGACACCAAGGAACAACTTTCAACCACGAGGAATCGACCTTTGCATGCATTGCAATTTGTACAGAATTGCTTTGCAGGTGGATTTAGTAGTTTCCATGCAGCTCTTATCTGTCAGTGTCTCATTGAGTGTCGCACAATATTTGTTGCACTTTGGCATGGCACATTTGTTCTGAATTAAAAGAGATTGTTTTAAACTTCAAGAGTTCTTTTGGTACCAACAAGATGTGCCAGTTGATAGCCAAGATTTATTTGTTCATTTGCAAAGTCTGCTGACAATGTTATTTACACAGTGGTCATTTTACCACAGAACCAGTAAGTGGAACATGATTTTTGTTTCTTAAAAAAGCCAATGTGGATTATAAAAGTCTAAGTATACTAACAATTCATACAAAACCTGCCATAGTTTTCTGAAAGGGGTGAGGGAAAAGCTTCAATTTTAGGTTTTATTTTTTCAATATTAAATTTTCCATTCTTGAATATTGGTACCTCATTGATTAGTGAATGAATAAAATGTAGGGGGGGTATGTCTTACAGTGAGTAAAGATAACAATTAATTTGCATCTGCCAGTGCCTGTGTAGATAAGTAAATTTGTCTTTATCCCTAGTTTTTGAATGCATGCTGTCTTTTCCTTTTCTTTAAGACCTTTGCAAGCAAACTTTTGTTTTTATTTAAATTCTAAATTTGATAATAAATTATTTCAGATTTTTATAATTTGGATACTTTTTCCAGGTGAGTGACAGAGTGGTTTACTTTAGAAGTCCCTTTTTTCCTTACAGTAAGAAGTTGAATCTACTTGGAAAATCTTTGAGAAATGGCTCAAAAGGGATGAGAAAAGTTGAAGGAGCCGGGAATTGCTGGGTTTTGGATGCACTTTGTTTTTTAAGAGTGAGGGAATTTTGGGAAAAGAATAGAAAATTAATGTAAATTGGTATGATTTTATTTAATCAAAATTATTGCTAAGCTGTGAAAAACAGCTTTTACAAAACAGCTGTAATTTTTTTTTTCCCACTTGATTTTGATTCACATTGCTTCCATTTCTTAAAATGCTTTACTTTTGGTTCTTGGTCTTGGAAATAAATTTCAAGGTGCGTTTTATCCATTTTAAGCTGCTTTTATTTTCTTTTCACTTGTATGAACAAATTCTTAGGGGATCTTTGCTTTGTTCCTCCAGAAAAACAAAGGAGGAAATGAAAATCTTCTTCGAAATGAGTTCTAAAGTTTTTCTTAACAGCCACCATGTTTATTAGTTACGTTGTGTCTTGGCCAGTCATTGCAATGTAACAAATTTTAAAGTTAATTTTTTTTTTTCAATTGAGTTAGGAAACCTGTGATTGGATAATTTATTTAACTGGAAAACCTAGGTACCCATAAGAAAAAGATTCATCTTCTGTGAAAAATGTTTGTAGTAATCTATGTTGTTGTTTTCTTTTCTTTTCATTTGGATATTCTTTTTTTTCTGCTCTAGGATTTGGTTTGAATTTTATTTTATGGCTGTAATTACTGTATTTTTAAAAACCCTACCTCCATTAACAGTTGGTAAAGGCCCCTTTTCAGGAAAGTTTGCTTTTTTTTTTTTTTTTTTTTAAAGGAAAGCTGCTCCTTGCTCAGTATAGTGTTTTAAAAGTGAACATGGTAACAAATACTTTTAACATAAAGATACACAATTTATATTTGATGAAAATAAAAACTTCCTGCTGGTAGGATCATTCATGATTCCTTATTTTTAAACAAAACTTTTTCTTCCCATTTTATTACTTTTGAAAGTTTAATGGGTAAAATACTGATTATATTAAAAATGTGATGACCACACAGTACTCAGCTTTTCAGCTGACCATTTTGAGTATGTTTTGATCAAACAAAATCAATTAATCAATCAATTTGGACTGCAGCATTTAGAAGAATATGAATCATAGTGATGCTTCTGTTATTATTTTTAATATGAAGAGAACTGAATGTTTTAAAACAGTGTATATTGTCAAATTTTATTTCATCTCTTTATATTTGATTTGCTGGATCATAGGTAATAATTGTAGATAAACATCCATTTGCTTTACTCACTAATGGGTACAGTTGCAAAGTAGATACATACAAAATTATCATTTCAACCATTTTTATGTTTTTGTCAGGTTGTCAATGAAATTGTCTCTACTGACCTTTTCCCTCAGAATTGCTGATTGACTGAACTGATTGGACATATGTAAACATGAGCTTAACTATGTGAACTAAAAAGTCAAATGTTTGCCACATTGTTTGACTGGTGTATGTTGAACATCGGTGTATGCCTTATATACTTAATTGAGTATGCAAAAATTGTTTACTTAAGTAGACTAAAATTTTAAACCTCTGGCATGATAACCCAGCACCAAAATTAAAAGTCTCCATTTAAGTTGAAGTGGCATCAAACATTAATTTACTTTCTGATATTAGGCTTTCAGTTTTCTTATATAAGCTTAGAACAATTCCATATATAATTGATAGAATAGGTTCACTTGGCTAAAACTGAGCAAAATTGGTGCAACTTTCTTTTAATGGGGTGCTGCCTCTTTAAGACTGACTGTACTATCCACTGACACTGGTTTGGCAGTTGGTACTGCTGAACATTTTTATACATGTTACCATGAAGCTATATGTGTTATATTGAAGAAGCTAACGGGTATGCTACCATTTTTGATCTGTGGGCTGATTATAACTTACTTTACATTGGGATGAAACTACTTACTCTAGAGAAGTCCACAGATCAGAAATCAGACAGTAGTTTTTAAAGTTGAAGCCAGCAAAATAAGAAAAAAAAATTACTGTTAAAAAATTGTTTTTCATATTTTCTGCCTCTCTTCCCCAAATTATCCTCCCCACTTGCTCGACAAATCTATGTAAAGGAGTTTGTTTGTCACATGTTTTAACTTTACCTTGCCCTGTGTTATGGTATTGGCTGACATGTATAAGACTGAATGTGTGTATTTATTATGGTGTCTCAAAATCATGAAGTTCATCACTTTCCAGGAGCATAGATAAAATCAAATTGGTAGTGCATCAGAGTTACTTTTCAGTGCACCATGACATCACTAAAATGAGTGCTAAATGTTACAGGGCTTTCAGGTTTGTAAAAACATAACCATAAATTATATTGACGTCAGATATGAGTTGAGTATCTATAAAATATCACATGTATCTCAAAATATTGGACTGCTGTTTGATGACTGGATACTGCTGCATAATTTTCTTCTATTGTCCCGTATCCTTTTGGAGAGAGTGGTTTAATGAGATTTGAAATGTGCAAGCTGTCTAAATAAGATGCAGTCAAATAAAGTATGGTTAAGTTGTGTTTGCAGTTTTCTTTTAGATACAGCTGTGTGCATTTTATGATTGGGTTGTTTTGCTTTTATCTATTAAGAAAAACAATAACAAGCAATCTATTCTCATTTCCTGCCTCCCATCTAAGAATTATTTGGAAGAAGTGATGTACAGTTGTTGTTGCTCTACTTTGTGTTCTGATGAATTTGAAAATCACAACTTGAACTCGGTTTTCCTAAAAGAATTTAAAGGTAGTCAACTCGTATCAGATATCAATACAAATGGTAGCATTTTTGCATGCATCAAACTGAAAGTATTTTTTTATTCCTTGTTCCATAGCAGTTTATTCCTGACAGTTTTTATTTTTATTTATTTATTTATTTATTTTTTTCTTAAAGATGACCGGTAAGGGGATCTCAACCCTTGGCTTGGTGTTGTCAACACCACGCTCAGCCAGTGAGCAAACCGGCCATCCCTATATAGGATCCGAACCCGTGGCCTTGGTGTTATCAGCACCGCACTCTACCGAGTGAGCCACGGGCCGGCCTCTGACAGTTTTTATTTTAATTTACTGGTTTTTGTTTGTACAGTGTCTCCTCATTTTACTGTTTTTCCTCCTTGCTAAGACACCAAAGTAAAATAGAGCAATATCTAAAGGGCTTTTTGCTCCATTTTTGTGAGAAGCTTTAAATAGTAGTTATGTACGCTTTCATATCTCAAGATATTTGGATATTAGTGGGAAAATGAAATCTATTTTAATCGTGTGACTGCTAAATTACTTTTATCATGCATGTCAGTTCTTCACTTTGTTCTTTATATAATGTGAAAATATCTAAGTTCATGTTTTACTTGGGCTTTATGTAGAACTCTAAATACTTCATAAATTCAGTCTAAATAAGCACCAGAAGTTGATACCATTCTTTCATACCTATGAACACATCGGTATTAACCTATAGCTCAGAAGTGTAGTGATATTCTTTTTATAAGCAACTTTTTAAGATAAGAGTTTTCAAAAATCTCATGAACAGATAGCATGGCTACACTTTCTTCAGATCTGTGCTGTGCAATCACACTTTTTATGATGAGCAAAATGTTTTTTGCACTGTTCAGTGTGGTAGTCACTAGTCACATATAGCTACTGAGCCCCTGAAGTATGGCTAGAATAACTGAGGAACTGAAATTTTAATTTTATTTAATTTTAGTCACATGTGGCTAGAGGCTACTATATTGGACAGCATAGCTTTAGATAGTATTTAAGCAGTAATAACCGAGGAAAGCATCTTTTTATATAGGATTTTTAAGATACTATATTGAAATATGATATAGAAGGATCACGATTAAAAGTTGCCTATGAGCAAAAGAGTATAGGTGATGTATTTTTTTTTTTTTTTTTTTTTTTTTTTTTCCGTTCTGGCAAAGGGGCCCCACCCCCC
>NW_007726246.1:899321-925782 GCF_000696425.1 Galeopterus variegatus
AAAATACTTTATTTAAATATGATATAGAAGGATCACGATTAAAAGTTGCCTATGAGCAAAAGAGTATAGGTGATGTATTTTTTTTTTTTTTTTTTTTTTTTTTTTTCCGTGTCTGGCAACGGATCGCAACCCTCAGTGTTGCCCCCGTACCGGGCCGGGGACCGGCAACGGGATTGCAACCCTCGGTGTTGCTCCCGCGCCTCGCTCAACCAGTGAGCGGGAACCGGTCTGTATGTGGGATCCGAACCCTCGGGCAGGAGTGCCGCCGCTCTTCCCAAGCGGCGCACTATCCAGTGCGCCACCAGGCCGGCCCATAGGTGATGTTTTTATATTGACATTGTATCTCATTAATACTGTGTTCTTTGGGTTGCAGAGACAGATTCAAATGCCAAAAATTGGTTTCTGATAAGACTCATATTGTCATATCTTTTTAGCCTTGGAACATTTTGTATGGCTAGGCCTAATAGTGTCTCATTTTAGATGAATTTGAAGTCATTTCATTTCTAAATGATATTGGTTATCTTATTTTACCAGTGGTCAAACTGGAACATGGAAAACTATCATATTTATACTTTACTCTTTTTTTTTTTTTTTTAATTCTGAAGATCACTCATGCTGATGAGACCAAAGGCAAGTGTTTTTGTTTCTGAGAGAACCAGATGAATTTTGCTGTGTCCCAAGGCCACAGTGTATCACCTTTGACCCTAGCTGGTCATCTGGTAAGTGTAATTCATCAAAAGGGCAGGAGTGGGGATGGTAAACACCTGGCCAAAGATAGTGCCTGGCTTGCTGCAGCCTGTTAACACTGATGGGGAATAGCTCAAAGCACATGTTCTGTTGATAGCAAGTCGGTGTTTAATCTTCATATGAATAAGACCTAGGAATAACAAAGACCACCCAAGTGCCAAAATTTATCTTCTACTTTAAAAAATGTATACAATATAGGGATTATGATGAAATAGATTTCAGTCTAATTATGTAAGGTTTATATAATGCAAAAAATAAGCTTATTTTTAGTTATGGATTTTCATGATTACCTCTTTGTTGTATGAATATATCTCAATTTTCTAATACCTCAATTTCCTGAGAATCTGTATGTACGTTTTTGTAAATAAAATAGTTCACCATATACTAGGGGAAGCACCTGGCTTTTAAAGAAATTGTATAAAGATATTTTTTACTGGATTTGTTACATAGTGAATCAATTTGAAATTTCTTAAAAATGTTCATAAACTTCTGGACCCCTTAACTGAGGGTTTTTAGTAAACATATTCTTATTTAGTGAGATTTGTATTCCAGGAAGTGTGTACCTTCATTTGTTCATTAACAATTTGAAAGATTTGTATATCTCATGTTTTCCCTTCATGCCAAAGAAACTCATCCCTTTTAAAAGCCAGCAGGTTGCACAAACTGAAAAGAAATATTTTGCCCCTTACATCGGCATTCTTAAGGATTTTATTTCCTGGGATTTAAATATTTTACAGAGTTAAAGCCAGTAGTAGTAATTTGTGAAAGTATGTATTTTTAGGGATGCACTAATTTCAATAAGGCAAGTATTGACATTTTTAAGGAACTGTGCTGCATTAAAATCCACAGTTGCATGAAACATTTTAAAGCTGATATAAGGTATAAAGTGATTACTAAAATTTGTGTATGTTTGTGAACTGCTCAGAAGATTCAGTACCCTAACATGTAGGGAATTGATCACTATCATCTTTAGTGCCAGATTTCTCATGATTGTACTTGGTGGTTGATCATTTTTAAGGGGGCTGAACCTGCTTTCTTAAAGCTAAACCTGCTGCCTTTGAACTTTGATACCTCCTTTCCTCCAAATCATGGCTGTAAACAGTGACTCTTGGCACAGTCAGCTAGCATTATACTTGATTTTATGTGAATGCAAATAAAATTTGTGAGTCCACCACGAATTAATTAGGTAAATGTAAACTAATTTCAAGTTTGTCTTTGGCCAGGTCTATTTAATAGCTTATGATAATTTGAAATGAAGTACATCAATCTGGATGTAAGCATTGTGTTCAAGTTATTGTGGGAGAATTATTTTCTTCATATTAGGAACTGATAATGAACATTCAGTGTTCATTTTCATCCTGATGATACTGGACAAGTTTCTTAACCTCTCAGCTTTTAGTGGTAACTACCTGATAAGCTTGTGAAGAATAAATAAGATAATTTCTGTAAATTGTCTTAACAATGCCGAGTAGCCTAGTACATACTAAACAATAAATGATAGCTATTATTAATATTTTGTAGTAATTCATATAATTTTATATTTTCCTTTTGAGTTTTGTAGCACCATTTAAATGCACAGTTATCAAATATACTAGATCTTCAAGTGAAGAGTAAAAACTTTTTGCATTTCAGTTATGGGAAATACTAAAATAGGTAGAAGTATAAAATGAACACTCCATGTACTTGTATACCAGGCCCAACACCACGGCCAATCTGGCTCCCCCCCCCCAATATTATTTCAAAACAAATCCCAGAGATTGTATCTTAACCATAAAAATATTTTGGTACTTATCTCAAATGGTAAAGTCTCATTTTAAAACAGAGCCATACACCATTATCTCTCTCTTACACACACACACACACACATCCTTAATTATCATAACCAGTTGATGCTCCAATTTCTAGGAAATTATTTTAATAACAGCATTGGGATACATAAGAAATGGAGAGTAAATATGAATATAGAGAGGGTTACTCTTTCAAAGATGATGGAAGATTTCTGTTACAAGGACAATAGCTAACCTCAGTATATAAGTTTGGAGGTACAGGCAAATAATTAAAGGAAATGACTAAGTGGAAAAGTAGAGGTAAGGTACCTTGCATATCCCAGGTACCTAATGTTTTCCTATGGGTGTAATAAGACATTGGGGGGTTGAGGGGGATGAAGTTGATAAATATGGTATAATTGCCAGTAGTGAATAGGAAGTGACTTTTAGGGAGAAGGGATTGGGTTTTTGAAATATAATCAGCAAGTTGTGGCAAAAAAGATAATTGGGTGATCAGGAGAGAGAAAATTAGGTGGTAATATGTGCATAAAACTTTAATAGAGATGATTAAGGAAGTGAAGATAGTTTAGGTGAAAACCCCAGATGGGGCAAAGATAAGGACCACCTTATCAAATGCTCCAATTATCATGGTCAGAACACTGGGGAATGGTGGAGAATAATTCAGGATTACAGCCATTATCTGAATTTAAAATCAAATAATTTGGGGTGGAGAGACCTATGATTAATCTTTCCATTCCCAGGAGAGCAGCCGAGTAATAAATAGTAATAAATAGTCATGCAACAGTATTGCCTTCTTATAGTTTTCAAAGCACTTTCACCTACTTTTACTCAATCTTTACAAAGATAAAGATCTTTTGAGATGGAAAGATAATTTCATTTTGCAGATGGAAAAAAACAATACTCAGTGTCCTTAAATGACACCTTTAAGGTCATACAGCAGTATTACAAGCTGAACCCAGGCCTCCCAAGTCTCCTAGATCTCGTTTTCTTGCCACTACACACAGTGCTTGATGAGTCCCAAAGAAGACAGCGCCCAATATGTTTCATTCTGTTGGATAAATTAAGACTTTAGTAATCCTAAATTGTTTAAATACAGTTGTTCTATTCAGCATAAAATCTAAATGCTTTCAAAATGTTCAATAGGTCTAATTTTTAAAATCTATTAAAGAATTTAGGATTAAGTGGTTTTTCTTAACATCTAATTGGTTTCCAATAATTAGGTATATAATATCTTTCAAGGAGACTGGGATTTATTTCTTTTTCAGAACACACTTTCCTTATGTATTGTCTTGTTCTATGAAGGTTGAAATGAATAATCTTATTAAATTCATATATGGTTAATTTTAAAATTTCTAAATATTGTGCTCTAGTATGTAACTCTCTTAACATATCACCAGTAAAATTTTACTTTGTCAAATTTCAAGTTAAGCCCATAGAAATACTTTTATAAGGAAAAAGAGTTACGTGGAGAAAAAAACTGTCTTATTAGTCATTTGAAGTCTAATTAAAATATATAACAATACTTAACACTATGCAAAATCAGGTCATATTCTCTTTATAGTGCTAGGCCTACAAGAATGCAAGCTATATGTATATGTATATATAATATGTGTCTCTCTGTATTTTTTTTAATGGACCCTTTTTCTGGTGGTAAAAACTTGCTATAACGGAAAGTATCAACTGCTGGTGGTACAATATTAAATGATTGGATTGGTCTATAAAGCTGCCTTCAAATAGAGTAGAGTGCTAATATACAAAGCCTGTGCCACCTAACCACTGGGCAGTCCAGGGGTTTCAAGCGTACTATGTATATTAGTCTGTTTTGTGTTGCTATAACAGAATACCTGAGACTGGGTAATTTATAAAAAACAGAGGTTTATTTGGCTTACGATTCTGGGACAGTGGCATCTGGCACAGGCCTCAGGATGCTTCTACTCATGGCAGAAAATGGCAGGCAGCCGGCAGGTACAAGCAGATCACATGGTGAGAGGAAACAAGAGAAGAGAGGGAGGTGCCAGGGTCTTTTAAACAACCAGCTCTCGTGGGAACTAATAGATCTAGAACTCACTCACTGCCCCGGGATCTGCTCCCCTGACTTAGACAGCTTCCAACACTGCTACATTGGGGATCAGACTTCAACATGAGTTTTGGGAGAACAATACATACAAACTCCGTCACTGTGAGAAAAACTTTTGTCATTTTCCTACTCATAAAAATGTTAATATCAATGTGTGCCTTTCAGGGTTCTGATATGAATTCACTAGAATGTAACTCCATTACAGTAAGGAAATTGTTCATGGCTGTATTATTTGCTGCCTAGAACAGTGCCTGGAATGTATTAGGCATAAAATAAATAGTTATTACACAAATAATTGATGCAGAGTGCACACAGAAAGGAGTTCTCAGACTTAACATCTCTGATATCTCTGAGGATTTTAACTGGCAGACAATTTATATTTTCTTCCCTCTCTTCCTCCTTCCTTACATTATTCATGACAGTATACATCCTCTGCTAATGTTCTTTACCTTTACATCATAAAATCATAAGAGATTGTTTTCTGCCATGAGGCAGTAGCTCTGTTCAGTTATTTGTGAAACAGTTACTGGCCCAGGCATCTGTGCTTGTCACTATGAAAACAGCCAGCTGAATGGCTGTTGTGGGGCTCACAGATATCTGTATACCTGAAGCTAAAGAAGAGGTGATCGATAAATTGTTTTTTATGATTCCAGAGATGTTGACATGGCAAAACTCAGGAGAATCATTAAGATCCTAGATATTTTTCTTTCTGAATTATTTTCCTACGTTTTTAAAAAGAAAGTCGTATGTATTTGTTGTGAATATAAAGGCTTTTTTTTATTATGTCATAACATTTAATTGCTCAGACACCTAAGTCCAAATATAATTAAATAACCCTGAATGTAAGTTAGATCTAAGGATTTGAACAATAAAGTTTTACAGAAATTGAGATATCTAATTTATAATTTTATCCCGAACAAAATAATTTTTTATAAACCTAATGCAGTCACTTATTTAGTTTTAAAGTTTATTTGTATATTTACCTTTAGTTATGAGGAATAACTTCAGTGCTTTAAAACTAACAGTGATTTTAAACTTTATAGTGCCCATTTTCAAGTTTTATGAATCTGTAACCTAATTTATCCCATTCCTTGGCCACCTGATACTCCACTCCTGTTTCTTCCATCCAAAGAACCTTGCCAAGTCAGCTATAAAGTTAATTTACTGGCAAAGCCAACAACATGAACACACCTTTTCAGTCAAAGCAGCCTGCTGACAGCAGGGAGAATCCAGGCCAAAAAGCGGGTCATTTTTAAATGTAGAAAAATAGAATGAGGCAAAAGGGATCCAGCTAGCTAGGCCTAAGAGTTTGGTTATTTAAACAGGCAGAAGAAGGGGAAAGAATATTAGTAGAGATTTTGAGGATCGAATAGAAGCTACTGTGTCTTAATCCAGTTGATTTTATTTTTACAAAGAGGAATTTTTAAATATAAGGATATTATCTTGAAAGATAGGTAGCTTTTTTTGCTGTTTAGTTTGAGGGTGTGTGTGTGTGTGTGTGTGTGTGTGTGTGTGTGTCTGACTTTTAATTTGGATGTTCTTTTGAACAGTTATGTAACTATGTGTGAGCCTTACCTGTTTTTAAACCTCAGGGATTTAACTATATTAACTACTAATTTATGTATTTGGATACCTGGGCAGAGGGTGTTTGAGAAGTACTGTTAATCCTTTTGCTTTTAAGTCCAAGCATAACTCCTGGAAAATGGATCTGTGCATTGGGCAGACAATTGAAAACTGTGTAGCACAAACACTGAGGGAGTGATGGAAATGTTTAAATTCCCAACTGAGCATACCATTAAGTCAGCTGACCAATATTTATTGAGCACTTATGTGCCAGACATTATACCTAGCACTATAGAAGAAAACGTACCTCCACTCCTGTAGCGTCTGATAGTCTGTGAGGTCCAAGATAGCACAAGTGTAGGGAAGGAAAGAGAAAGTGCTAAATGAAGGCCTGTGGGTCCCTGGAGGTACCTGTATTCTTTGAGCAGACAGTAGTCCCCAAATTCTAATGGGAAGCTTGGGTACACTTAAATAAGCATGCAGATGTATGGTGAGTCAGAGCTATGGAAGGCAAATTTTGGAAGATTAATTAGGAAGCAGAGAGGAGTCCTTTTCCTATTAAGCCATTTAAAATTGGGCAATATAAGTGATGTAAATATGGTTGGATCTTTTCAGCAGCCTAATTCTCTCATCAGGTCATAATCAGCATTTTGTAGCATCTTTCTATCCTTAAAAAAAATTCTAAAAGGCATTGTTGATTGCCATGGATTGTGTGTATGTCTGGGGAGGTAGCTCACACACACACAGCAAAAACAGATCCCTCTGAAATAGTCTGTTCCCCCTTCAGGAATGAAGGCCTGAGTCCTACCTGCTGTTAGGAATGCTTCTGGCAGACAGTCCTGACCTGAGCTGTCGGCATCCTTTAGGTAGTTTATCAGCAAGGAGAGCTGCTTTGCCCCACACTGTGCCCCTTCTTAGAGCAGCCCATATCCAAGGCCTGGTTGGTGTGGATGTGTAAAGGCTCAACTGCTCCACCCCAATTCTGAAGGGCCGGCCATTCCAGCTCCAGAACTACCCCCGGAGTTACCTGACCCTTCATTGAGACTACAATCTCAGCTTCCCTCTCTGCTCAAGCCTGCTTCCTAAGAGTACTTTCTCATAAACTTACTGCATGCTGA
Source organism: Galeopterus variegatus (assembly GCF_000696425.1). NCBI lineage: Eukaryota > Metazoa > Chordata > Mammalia > Dermoptera > Cynocephalidae > Galeopterus > Galeopterus variegatus. Next base: position 906,614 of record NW_007726246.1, read on the forward strand.
TTGCCATCTTGAAATCTGCTTCCCAAGGAGTCCTACTTGCAACATATGGCATGCCTGGAAGGGGTGAGAGATATGTAGAGAGACTGAGACCCTTTTCATAAATAGCTTCAATAGTAGCCATCTTTGATTTCTTCCCATCAGGAAGTGATGGGATATAGGAAGGGCTGTGGCAGGAAAACCAGAACTGCTGCCAGGGTTGAGGTTTAGGAAAAGGGTAACGGGAGGGCTCAGCCACATCAAAACTAAGTCTTAGGGTTAATAGCACTACTTGAGAGTCAGAGATTTGAGTTCAAATCGTGTCTGACTTTGGATTAATTTTTGTTTGTTTTGGTTTTTTTCCACTGGATGAATTTTTAAAATACTTTAAGCCTCAATTTTCTCATTTGCATTTAGGAGTAATAAAAGTTACTTCACACATTTGTGGTAATGATTATATAGCAGTTGTGTGACATAATTAAGTACTCAGATTTATCTTCATTATTATTATTATTATTATTAGTTAATGCTAGTATGTTCAGAGCCTATTTCACACGGGACTAACGGCAGAGCTTGGAAGTGGCATCAAACTGTCCAGCTCTCTGGGGTATGATAATACAATGATAGAACCCAAAATAAGAATATACAAGTAGTGGCTGCCACCTGGGCTGAAGAACCCATCGCGGGATCCTGTTGGACCTTGACCCCTATCCTTTCTCCTTTGAGTCAAATGTGGCTACCAAAGTCAGGCCAGCAGGGTCTGGATGATAATGTTCTACCACTGGGAGGAGTTCTGTATGTGGGAGTGTCACTGTGAGGTAGGCCCAACAGAGTATGGGCCTGCAGACCTGCTTCCAAGTTATTTAAGAGCTGTTTTCTTCATTGCCCTCTTAGGCAAGACTGGAGACTTTGTAGGCACTGAAAGTCTTCTCAAAAGTAGAGCCGTGGGCCGACCACGTGGCGCACTCGGGAGAGTGTGGCGCTGGGAGCGCAGCATCGCTCCTGCTGCGGGTGCGGGTTCGGATCCTATATAGGAATGTCCGGTGCGCTCACTGGCTGAGCGCGGTGCGGGTGACACCGCACCGGGGGTTGCAATCCCCTTACCGGTCACGAAAAAGACAAAAAAAAAAGTAGAGCTGAGCAGGGGATCCTAGAGGTGGAGCCTAAGCTCTGAGCTCAGCAACCCTAGAAGGCAGGCTGAGGGACTACAACCTTTGTATCAGAGACCAAAGAGCCTCGTGAAAAGTGTCCCAGGAGGGTCGAGAGTGGTCGGTTGAGAAATCTGTCTAAGGACCAGTGATGGAGGGTCAGCTGGTTTCAACAGAGCATTATTGTGGTCTTTCTCAGACGTTTCCCAAGATGGGCTCATGATCCACAAAAGAGAGGAGATGGTCAGAAGGAAACTACATCAAGCATATCATTTCTTCTATGTCCCACATTAAATAAACAGCCATCATCAATGTGATTTTTGCATTCTTCTCTGTATGTCATAATTATTTACCATTTAAATTGTTTAACTCTTTCACCTTGTCTTCAAATCTAGTAAAATTGAGGCTCCACGGTTTTGCCCCATGGTTTCTTCCCAGTACGTCATCTGAATTCTTGGGGGAGCAAATGTCCCAGTTTGAAGCACACAGACTTAGTGCATTTCCTTACTCATTGTTCCCACTTTACTTCTTGTGGGCTCATGTCCAGGATAGAGATATGGGACTGATTAGTCACATAATAGAGATGTTTCACCAGAGTGTCCTATATCTTAAGCTGAGGACACGAGGACTTGGTGATCAGTAGCCCTGACATAGGTGGCAGGAACAAGAACACTGCTTGTTCCATATCAGTGTGAGAAGTTCTAGACCACAAGATGGAGAGGCAGCAGAAAGTGGTGGTGGCAATGCAGAACATCCAAACACATGTGAACCACTCTGGGAAACTGCCCTCACTCTTAACAAGGAGTAATTCAGAAGGGATTTGGGGCTAGAGTTTACATTATTCTGCAGATAGTGAGGGTGAGAAAACCCGTTTTGTTAGCTATTATAGTGACCCTGTTGTGCCTGCCCTTTGTTATGGCTTGAGTACACAGCACAAGTCAAGCTCTTGGATATTCCCAGTTTGTTTCAGTGGAAACCAGTTAGGAGTATCTTATTTGACATATTCACAAATTCAGCTAAGAAAGAAGTCTTGTTGATTAACCAAAAACTCCAGTGTGAATGGCTTTAAAATCAATTTGTCCATTCTTAGGTAAGGTACATAGCAGCAACAAAATGTGGTAGATAATGGCAGTAACAGAAGCCAGTGTAATGACATGATTTCCACTTGTTTTGGGGAATTCTGGGAGCAGGGAAGGGATCTTAAAGGGAGTAGCTTCCCCAGCCCCACTCCCCACCTCCTAGTCCTTACCATCCCTGCCTCACAGCTGGTGAGGGAAAAATCCAGCATTGATAAGTGTGAATTCTTGGGCTGGAGTGATTTCTAACAGACTTCTCTGCTTCTGCCACCCTTCTCTCAGATCTGCTATAGTATCCTCTCTCTCTCTCTCTCTCTCTCTCTCTCTCTCTCTCTATATATATATATATATATGTATATGTATATATGTATATATATATGTATATTTGTATATATGTATGTATATATATGTGTATGTGTATATATATGTATATATATAAGGATCTAGGTAAAATAAAATAATTGCAAAAGAAGAGGGGAAAAATGCAATAGCCCTAATAGGAAGCAACAATCAAATTTAACCTAGGATATAGCCAAATAATATATGAGTATGTCATATTCAGAGCTACTTGTGATTTATTAGTGCTAATAATTGACACATGAAAGTTTGCAAATGTTTCATAAATTCAAATCAGTGGCATCCCTATAATAATGACACTTGAGCTCACTTGATTCTGATATCCTTTTCTGTGTAAGAGACAAATGATTAATGTTCCAGCTGATCTTCCAGGAAATGTGCAAGGGGGTATGTCACACGGTCACGACTATCCATTGAGCATTGAAGAAGAAAAAATTTGAGAGCTGAGACTGAACTAGGAGTTCAGGGTCATGATTTTCTTCTAGTTTGGTCCTGGCTCTTGGATGCTTTTGTTTTATTTTTGCAAATACTTTTCAGGAGTATTTATTTGACATTTAAAAATTCAACTGAGGAAGAAGGAATATGGATTGGGTCAAGAATCCCTGATTAAGAACATAAAAGAAAATAAAATTGGAAATGACTACTTTTCAGGGTCTTTTCTAAACAACTTCTCCTTCCTTCTCTTTAACCAGAGAACAACTAAAGGTAACTAAACACTTGCCAGTCTGTCACAGCAGTGAGGCAATCAAGGGCATTTAAGCAGTATGGTGTGAGTAAGAACTATGACCTAAGGTATCTCTTATTTGCAGAGCAGTTCTCTTTCTTGGGTTTGTATTTAGGTGGCTACTTTAAATTGTTTTCCATTTGGGCACTTCAGGCAATTTTTTAAACAGGGATTGATTTTTTTTTTTTTTTAAACAGATTGTCACAGGACTTTGACCCTAAATTATTACTATAAGTGAGAGTCTAGGGGAAACCACAGCGTCTTATATGGTGATTGATTTTATGGCTTTGGCATTAGGAAGCCTGGATTCAAACCATGATGTAGCCACTACTTATCAGCTTTGTGATTCTTGAGAGTTTATTCTCTCAGAGCACTGGTTTCTTTATCTGTAAAGTTAAGAGAGTAATACTTGTCCTTATTTCATAGGGAAATGAATATGATTAAATAAAACAATGCAGGTAACGTATTTGAGAAAGGGCCTGACCTAGAGTAAGTATCTGATACGTGTGAGTTGCTTGTATTATTAGTGGAAAATATCAGCACTTTTAGTTTGCAAAATAAAAAAGAAGGACCTGTATTTTAACTTGAAGATCTGAACATTATGAACAATTTCTAAGATTGGAATTTGGGCAAGAAAATAAAACTGGACACAAGGTCATCTTTGCAGTGGGTTATAACTCAGAAAGCTATCAGCAGAGCCTTTGGCTGACACAATTATCCTACACACTCAGCCCGAGATCTGTTGTCTGACAGGAGGAGCTGCATTTCTTATTGAAGAGCAGAAAGGATCCTGGATAATAACATTGCTCCACCTGATTGAGTTACTAAGGTTCCTTCCAGTGTTCTGTTTCTCAAGTTAGATGTTTACTCACTTATTTGTGGAAATTACATCTCTTCTTTTACATTTAATTCCCCCTTCAGAGTTGGCACTTTTTTTTTTTTTTTTTTTCAGCTGGCTGGAACGGGGATCCAAATCCATGACCTTGGTGTCATAAAGCTGCGCTCTAACCATCTGAACTAACAGGCCAGTCCCCTTAGAGTTGACACTTTTTTAATAAAGCAAATGGCTGATAATTTTTTAAAATTAAATTTCCTATATATGAGGGTAGAATGTATATACTTTTTAAAAAAATTTATTTTTATTTTATTTTATTTATTTTTTTGAACTTCAGAATTTATTTAAATAAGAAAGCTCTCAATTTGAACAGGAGGGAAAAAAGGAAGTTTATTTTAAAAAAATAACATAACTCAGTTGGTGAGAGCATGGTATTACACCACCAAGGTCAAGGGTTTGGATCCCCATTCCAGCCAGTTGCCAAAAAAAAAATTTTTTTTATAAATTAATTTAAAAAACAAGTCTATAGGAAAATAGCCAAAAAGGTGTGTAGTGCATCTTATGCTCTTCCCTATGTAGGAGAGTGGTTGGAAAGGCAGCCTGGAATACTTCATGCTAACCTGGGAAGCCTCTGCAAAACTTTTTATTTTGAGGTAATTTCAGATTTATGGAAAATTTACAAAAAAAATAGTACAAAGAACTCCTATACATCCTTCACTAGGATTTCTCAGTTGTTAACACTTTACCACTTTTGCCTTATCATTTTTTCTTTCCCTCTATGTTTATTTATGTTTTCTGAACCATTTGAAAGTTATAGACATGACACCTCATTGCCCGTTAACACTTCAATATGTATTTTCTAAAAATAAAGACTCCCTGTTACATAACCACAAGAAATTACTGTTGAACAATACTATCACCTAACCTATAGACCTCATTAAAATTTTGCCAATTTTCCTGGTATTGTCCTTTATAGGTCTAGAATTCAATCATGGATTACATTTAATTGTCATTTGTTTTTGGTCTCCCTTAATCCAGAACAGTTTCCCAGCTTTTCTTTTATGACATTGACAGTTTTATTTTTTTATTATTTTTTTTTTCCTTTTTGTCTTTTTTTGTGACCGGCAACAGGATCGCAACCCTCGGTGTTGCGCCCGCACCTCGCTCAGCCAGTGAGCGGCTGGTCTGTATGTGGGATCCGAACCCTCGGTGGGAGCGCCGCCACGCTCCCAAGCGGCGCACTGTAGCAGTGCGCCACCGGGCCGGCCCAGACAGTTTTAAAATTTACTCTGTAAAATGTTCCTCAATTTGGGTTTGTTTGGTATTGTCTCATAATTAGATTCAAATTATGCATTTCTGGTGGGATACTATAGGAGTGATGTGTTCTCAGTGCATAATATGAGAAGTCATATAATATTTGATGACAGTTTTTTTATTTTTTTTTCTTTTTTGTCTTTTTTCGTGACCGGCTACGGATCGCAACCCTCAGCGTCGCACCCGTACCGGGCCAGGACCGGCAACGGGATCGCAACCCTCGGTGCTGCGCCCGCACCTCGCTCAGCCAGTGAGCGGCCGGTCTGTATGTGGGATCCGAACCCTCGGCGGGAGCGCTGCCGCACTCCCAAGCAGCGCACTGTAGCAGTGCGCCACCGGGCCGGCCCATATTTGATGACTGTTGATGTTCACTTTTATCACTTGGTTAAGATGTTGTCTACCAGATGAATGTAAAATCAAATAATAACTATTATGTACATGTTTATTAATAAGCAGTAAGTATTTTGTGGACAGATGCTTTGAGGTTTTATAAATATCCTGCTCCTCATCAAATTTTCACCCATTAGTTTTAGCATCCATTAATTTATGACTGAATCTATTATTATCATGGCAGTTGCCAAATGATAATTTTCTAATTCCATCATTCCCTGAATATTTATTATTTGACACTCTCTTGTAAGGTAGAGCTTTCAGTTTCCTTCCATTTATTTATATATTCATTCATTTATTTATATAAATATGAATTCATGGATTTCTATTTTGTTCAATGTATTATTACCTGCTACTATTATTATTTATTAGCTTCTTCTAGCTGGCTCCTATGTTCTTTTGACATGACTCCATCATTCTTTGAGCACTTACTTTCTGGTACAACAAGATGTTCTAGGTTCATCTGCCATTTTCCTGCCATAGCCCTGGAATTGGTCATTTCTTTGAAGAGTTTTGATTCCTTTTACTGGAGAATGTTATTTGGAAACACTGATCTCAGTGCTCATTGCTCTTGAGGCCTCCTCAGCAGACTAGGAAATATGCTTATACAGACACACACACCCTCATATACACACACACACATATCTATCTGTGTTAAAAACCATATGTTCACACTGATAACCTTCAATTCCAATCCAACAGCACAGAGTTTATCCTAGCCTCTTTTATCAATTTGTAACTTTCTTCTCCAATGCTGAAAAATCTGGCTCTCATTAGCCTCAATATATTTACTTAGGAGGCCAATACTCATGGATATAACCAATGTCTTGACCACACAGCCTGCCTCTTTGGCTCCAGCCCAACTACAGCAGTCAAATTCTTGGCCCTTACTAAGGGAAATGGATGGGGAAGAGATAAATATATTTTTTTTTCTTTAATTAAGACTGAACTGGAAGTTCTGCTACTCAGTGTAATACAAGGTGGTTTTCCTACTTCAAAGTTCAAAACAGACAAGTGAAAAACACAGTGATAAGTTCACATTCAGTTTTTACAGCTAGTGATTGACTTCACAAGTGATTATACAATGCTTATTCTTATCATCAGAATCTGATGTAATACCCTACTGGAGGCATTAAAGTCAATCATTTTATGACATAATAGATAAACTGCCCATTTTAGTGCAACCAATGTGCGTGATTAATGTGGGTAGAAATCAGAAGATCAGATTTTAAGATCTTTTACACTCATTTTTGATGATATCCAGTATTTGGGAATTTAGCATTTCAGTATACTTAAACATTGTTCTGGCTGTAAGTATGATCTGTTGTATGTAGTCCTTGAAGCCTTTGTAGTTTAGATGATAACCATAAATTTGCTAAACTAGTCCTCAAACTTTTGTGGTCATAAAAACTCCTATGGTGCTTGTTAGTGCTGATCCCTGGGCCCACCCCTAGAGATTCTGATTCAGAAGCTCTGGGGAATGTTTGCATTTTAATGAGATCCCCAGGAGGTTCAGGAGCGGCTGGTCTAGGAACCACAGTGAGAAACACTGAATTACCATTGTTTTATTCAAGTTTTTATTCAGAAGAGTTCTGAAGCTGTGGTCAATCATTTCTGGTCATATGCAAGGTTGAATTGGTCATTAGGACCCATCCAAGCTTTCATAATCAAGCAAATCAGTGTCTTGAAACTTGGCTTCTATGTTCATGTGTCAAGGCTCTGCTGGTATGCCTGGAAGAGGTGGCACTAGTGCTAGAACGCTGGGAGACCAGACAGAGCTGCAGCAAGTTGCCTCTCAGGATGCCAGACAGGCCAGGCCTTTAGGAAGGAGGACAATATTTGGGTTTAGCTGACTAGTGTTGTTTTTATTAAATAAGACTGAGAAGTGACTAGGGACAGACTGAGGACATATGTGCTGCACAATCCCTGGTGAAAGTCTGCTTCCTTTCTTCAGTTTTCCTCATGGAACAAGGACAGATGACTAAATAAATTATACTCTTCAGCAGAAAGAAAGCAAACTATCAGTCAGCACTTATTTAATCAGCTGTGCTGAATGCTTTCACAAAGAGTATTGCAATCAATTATAAATCACCTGGTGGATAGGTGACTTTATTATCACGTTCAACAGATGAGGAAATAGAGATGAGAATGTGTGAAGTTTGCACATGATCATGCAGCTGGTAAGTGATCATGAGGAGCTTTGACCCTGGTCTTTTGTCTTTAAATTCAGTTCTTTGTGCAATGAAGACTATATTGGGCAACATCTTGTATTTTGAGTTTGTTTTCCCTCTCAGAGGATGCTATTCAAGAAAATAGAGACACTGTCTGTCATATATGAAAGCTAAGGCCAGGCAGACATGTGACGTAAGCCTAACAATGGCCTGACCCCTTCTATGACTTTCTCCACAGCTGACATGGAACCTCATGAAAATATCAATTCACGATATTCTTCTGCCTTTTTTTTTTTGTCTTTTTCGTGACTGGTAAGGGGATCAACCCTTGGTGTGGTGTCACCCACACCGCGCTCAGCCAGTGAGCGCACCGGCCATTCCTATATAGGATCCGAACCCGTGGCGGGAGCGTCGCTGCACTCCCAGCGCCGCACTCTCCCGAGTGCGCCGCGGGGCCGGCCCTTCTTCTGCCTTTTTTGGAATAAAGAGGAAAGAGATCATCTGTAATTTGCATATACCAAAACAAAATGGGGATTTGCAGATACATCATGTATCCCTATGTTGTTGCAGATCTACAGCCGATTTCTGCAAAGTGGCATACATAGTCTCAGTTGGTTAATATGCTATGCTTTCTATAAAAGGGAAAAATTATTACATGGCATTAACAGAGTCTCAGACTCCAGGTAGGAAATTATCTTGAATTCAATTTATGTTGAATAACTTTACTCCATGTGGCTAAGGAGATGAAATGACATAATCTATGAAATGTGTTTGTCATGATGGCTGGCACAAAGTAAGTTATTGATAGTAATGTTATCCATAGTAATGTTATCAGTATTAATTTTAGCCATTAATAGACTACTATTGTTAACAAGTATAAAAATATGTTTCATATAAGTTATTTGGTTTACTAAAAAAAAATTATGTTTTGCCTAACAGAATGATTCTTCCCACTGTTAGAGCTGTTCTGCTTGGACTCTTTCCCCATTCTCAACTCCACCTGACACCCACCACATTTATAGTCATTAGAGGAAACTTAGTAGACTGTTACTTGCTAGAACTCAGGGTTTTTTCCTCCCAGGGCAGGGAGGGAGCCAGGTTTTGGTTAGGCAAATTTAAAACCAAGACCTTTTTTCGAAATTAGAATTATTTCATAGAGGTTCTTTTCTTTACATTTGTACAATAAAAAGGACCATTTGGGTGATATCACAAAAAGAAAGGCCCAGCCTGCCCCCAAAGGATTACTGTAGGGCCCATCACTTTCAGGTCTAAACTGCTACTTTAATAAATACCCCTCAAGTCCCCACCAGCTTCTTCCCCTCCAGATTTGAGCCCAGGTTCCCTATTATAGGAGTCAAGGGCCCCTTTGCCAATGGGCCTCAATGGCAGCACTTGAGTTTTCTGACTCAGAAACTTGAATTGACCAATGTCTCTCAGCTTGTAAGATCCAGAACCAGACATCAAGCCAGATCTCTTGACTTCAGAAGATTCTTCTTTCCTCAGGGCCTGGGCAGTGGGTGTGATGATAGTGGGTGTCATTGATAGGGGTGGGGAGATGCCAGACAGTAGCCCCAGTTCTCTCTTACCATTTTCCCAGGCTTCACGTAAAATACTTAACAGTCCTTTGCGACCAGCTCATGGTAGCTTTTCCTGGCACCCTACAACTCAATTCATCCAGTCATACACTGGCACAGCAGCTCTCCAAACTCAGTACTTTAGGTAGATACTGCAGAATAATTAAGTATAATAAGAAACATACATACCCATCATCATATCAAATTTATTACCAAGTCTGGTCAGTTTTACTCCCTATATATCTCTCAAATGGTCCACATCTCTCTATCCCCATTGCCACCATTCTAGTGTAAGACACCATTATCTCTAACAGAGCCATGGCAAGAGTCTCCTAGATGGTCTCCGTCCTTTGTGTACACTGATGCACCCACAGTGTGTTCTCCCCTCTGCATCCTGAGGTCAAGACCTTCTGTCTTCACTGTCCTGGAACAGCTCTCTCCAGGCCCCTGTACTTAGTTAACACCCACTTATGCTTTAGATCTGAGTACCAGCAAGGGTCACTTTTTAGGGATGTTATTTTTGCCTTTCCAAGTTGTTATTTGCTCTTATAGAAATTTCTTCTTTTACTTTACAGCATTTGGCTCAGTTGATAACTAGACGCTAATCTGTATGACTATGGAATTAAAGGATGTCTCCTCCATTAGACTATAAAATCCATGGGAGAAGGGTTTTTGCTCACCATTCTCTGCACATTGTACAGTGTGTGATGTATAAGAATTTTTTGAAAGAATACATAATGATAAGAGAAATTTAAAAAGACACAGGAAAAAAATTGTGGCCTAGTTTTGCCTCAGATAGACTAGAGTGAGACCTTGAGAAAAATCCAAGGCAGCTGCACCTTAGCTTTTGGTTTTTGGTTTTATTGCAAAAACTAGCCTCCCTCCCTCTCTCTCTATCCCTCTCTTTCCCTGCCTCCTTTTCTTCTCCATTATTTCTTCCTACTTTCCTTCCTCTTCTACCTCACTTTGTTTTTCCTCATAGAACTATTATCTTAGTGATCAAATGTTATAAACACTGAAGTCTGAATTACAGCACCTCCTTCAGGGACCCAAAGAACTTCTGTTTGTAACTAATTTCTCTCACTTTTCTTTGGTTCTTTTTAAAAGAAATTCTTCCACACTTTTATTTACTTATCAGACTTCTTAATAGAAAATTTCAGAATACACAGAAGAAAATAGTTATAAACTTTCATGTACTCATCTCCCAGTTTTAATAATTAGTAACATTATACCAAGCTTGTTTTGTCTTTCTCCTTCCACTTTTATTGTTGGTGGTGTTATTGGTGTAACTTAGAGCAAATGCAGATATCATATCATTTTACCCATAAATAGTTCAGTAACTAACTCTAACACACAAGATTTTAAAAAACATAACCTTACTGCCATTAAACTCCTAACAATAATAATTCCTTCATACAATTTCAACATTACCTAATTCCCTGCCCATGCTCAAATCTTCTCCATTGTCTAAAAATTATTCTAAAACTGGTTTGTTTAGGTTAGCATCAAACAAGGCCCATAAATTGCACTGTTTCCCAAGTCTCTTTTAATCTGTAACTGTTCTTTCTTCTCCCACCTTTTAAAATGTCATTTGTTGATTGGAGAAACTGGGTTATTTATCCCATACAATTTTCCATCTTCTAGATTTGACCAATGGTCTCCTTGTCCAACTTGTTCTTTTATCCCCTATATTTCCTGCAGACTGGTAGCTAGGTCCCTAGACTTGATTAGATTCAGGTTCACCCTCTTTGGCAAGAATAACTCTTAGGTGGTTGATAGAGTTTGGACATGTTGTCCCCCCAGAACTCATGTAGAAACCTGATCCCTAGTGTGGCAGTGTTGGGAACTGTTATAGTGATTTTAAGATTGGTCAGCTGATTAGGTTCTTGGGATACAGTTCTCAATGGGGCGCTTGTGTTTCTCTATATCTTACAAGAAGGGGCTCTAATGCAGATAACTGCATTATCTTTTTAAGGATGTTTGTACAGTGAAAGGTCTTGGAAGAAAGAGACAGTGTGTTCCTCTGGAGCAAAGGCCAGGCAATTTTACTAACAGTATAAACTATTAGAATTCCCTAACCTCAGGGTTCTTTTCCTCAAATGCAACTCACTACATGTACAGGGTCATCTGACCCTCTTTGCTTGCTCTGTAAGAAGTGAGACTTGGGGAACCAGTGCAAAAATGATACTCTGGCTAATGCCATTGCTGTGAGTAATAAACTGTCCTTGGTCTCTGTTTTAGTCTGGGTTTTCCACAGAAACAGAACCAATAGGATATATATGTCTACCATATCTATCTGTCTGTATATTGAGTCAAAATGGTATGTTTAAGTGTTACTTGAAATAATTATTCTCTGTGGTTATATGATTGATTTGATAGGTTATTTTGATTTTAGTATTTAGCAATTGATTTTTTTTAAAAAATTAATAAATTTGGTATTTTAGAGCAGTTTTAGGTTCTCAGGAAAATTGAATGGAACATACTGAGAGTTCCTATATGCCTCCTGTCCTCACACAACCTCCCCCACTATTGACATTCTGCACCACAGTGGTATACTTGTTACAGTTGATGAACCTACATTCACAAATCAATATCACCATCCAAAGTCCATAACTTACATTAGGGTTCACTCTTGGTGTTATAAATTCTGTGGATTTGACAAATGTATAATAACATATATCCACCACTGTAGTATCATACTGAATACTTTTACTGCTCTAAAAACACTCTGTGCTCTGTGTATTCATCCCTCTCCTCCCTAACTCCTGGCAATCACTTTTTTTTATGAGGGGACTTAAAACAGTTCATGGAAAAATGGAATTAGAAGATAAAAATAAAAAAATATAAACTTTATTTCTCAGTGTAAGCGCCATCAAGTTCAAGATACTTTCATAAGTGATGGTATCTTCTGTTTAGTCTATTCCTACAGAGCTGAGGGTCCTGGACACTTAACCATATCAATACAGTCTTTTTTACTGAAGAAAAATGGATGCCCTTTGTATTAGTCCACTTCTGTTGCTTATAACAAAATACTTGAAACTGGGTGATTTACAAAGAAAATGAAATTTATTGCTTAAAATTTCTGAGGCTGGAAAGTCCAAAGTCCATCTGGTAGTGAGGACAGTGACCCAGGGGTCTCACATTACAAGATGGTGGGAGCAGAGAGAGCAGAGAGAGAGTGAGACAGACTCTCCTTTTAAAGCTGTCAAAACTATGCCCCTGACCCCAATTTTTAATCCGTTTGCTACAGCATGGTCCTACAATCCAATCACCTCTTCAAGGCTCCACCATTCAATTATCATAAGATTTCCCACCCTCTTAACAGTCACAGTGGGGGCTAAGTTTCTAACACATAAAACTTGGAGAACACAATTCAAGCTTCAATGAGTTTTGGGAGGGACATAATTCAATTCACTACACCCTTTAAAGATTTTTTAAGATTAGGAAACAACAAGAAGTCTGAAGGAGCCAAATCAGGACAGTAAGGTAATGGTTGCCTAATGATTTCCCATCGAAAGTCTTACAAAATTGCTGTGGTTTGATGAGAGGAATTAGCAGAATAGTGGTGGAGAAGGATTCTTTGGTGAAGCTTTCCTGGGTATTTTTCTGCAAAGGCTTTGGCTAACTTTCTCCAAACTCTCTTATAATAAGTAATGTTATTGTTCTTTGATGCTCCGTGAAGTCAACAAGCAAAATGCCTTGAGTATCCCAAAAAGCTATTGCCATGACCTTTGCTCTTGACCAATCTGCTTTTGCTTTGACTAGACTGCTTTCACTTCTTGGTAGCTATTACTTTGATCATGCTTTGACTTCAGGATTGTACCAGTAAACCCATGTTTCATCTCCTGTTACAATTCTTCCAATAACTGCCTCAGGAACTTGATCCCACTTGTTTAAATTTACCATTGAAAGCTCTGCTCTTGTCTGCAGCTGACCTGGGCACAACAGTTTTGGCACTCATTGAATGGAAAGTTTGCTCAACGTTAATTTTTTCAGTCAGAATTATGTAAGTTGAACAAATTGAGATGTCTGTGGTATTGACTATGTTTCTTCTGTTAATTTTCAATCCTCTTCAGTAGAGGTATGGACAAGATTATTTTTTTCCTCACAAATTGATGTGGATGGTCTACTGTGGGCTTCATCTTCAACATCATGTCAGCCCTTCTTAAAGCAATTTATCCATTTGTAATCTGCTGATTTCTTTGGGACATTATCCCCATAAACTTTTTGTAAACATCAGTGATTCACCATTTTTCTGCCCAGGCTTCATTCTAAATTTGATGTTTGTTCTTGCTTCAATTTGAGCAGAATTCATGTTGCTCTGATAGGGGCTTTTTTCAAACTGATGTCTTACCCTTCTTACTTCCTCAAACTAGATCCTGTTCAGATACATTATCACAAGTTAGTATGAGTTTATTTTGGTGCAAAAACTTTTTGAACTCCTTACATAGTTTTTTCATAATATGCATTTTTCCACAAAATTTTTGAAGACCCCTCATATTGTCTTTATGGTTTTGCCTTTTCCAGAATGTTATATAGTTGGAATCATACAGCATGTAGACTTTTTAGATTGGCTTCTTTCACCTAATAATATGCATTTAAGTTTTTTCCATGTCTTTTCATGACTTAAGAGCTCATTTCTTTTTAGTGCTCAATAATATTCCATTGTCTGGATGTACCACAGTTTATTTATCCATTCACCTACTGAAGGACATCTTGGTTGCTTCCAAGTTTTGACAATTATAAATAAAGCTGTTATGAACATTCATGTAAAGGTTTTTGTGTGGATATAAGTTTTTGATTCACTTGGGTAAATACCAAGGAGTGTGATTGCTGGATCATGTGGTAAGAGTATGTTTAGTTTTTGAGAAACTGCCAAGCTGTTTTCCAAAGTGCTGTATTATTTTACATTCCCACCAGCAATGAATGACAGTATCATTTGGTGACAACATTTGATGTTGTCAGTGTTTTGGATTTTGGCCACTGTGATAGGTATATAGTGGTATGTCATTGCTGCTTTAACTTGCAACTTTCTTACTACATATGATGTTGAACATCTTTTCAGTATGCTTACTTGCATCTTTACATTTTCTTTGGTGAGGTGTCTGTCAAGGTCTTTTACCCATTTTTAAGTCAGATTGTTCATTTTCTTATCGTTGAGTTTTAAGAGTTCTTTGTATACTTTGGATAACAGTCCTTTATCAAATGGGCCTTTTACAAATATTTTCTTCCAGTTGTGGCTTGTCTTCTCATTCTCTTGACAGTGTCTTCCACAGAGCAGAAATTTTTAATTAAGTCCAGATTTTTAATTATTTCATGGATTATGCATCTGGTTGTATCTAAAGAGTTATTGCCACACCAAGGTCATCTACATTTTCTCCTATATTATATTCTAGGAGCTTAATAGTTTTGCATTTTACATTTAGGTCTATGATCCATTTTGAATTAATTTTTTAAAGGGTGTATTTTGTTGCATGTAGATGTTCAGTTGTTCCAGCACCATTTGTTGAAAAGACTATCTTTGTTGCATTGTATTGCCTTTGCTCCTTTGTCAAAGATCAGTTGACTGTATGTAGGTCTGTTTTGGGACTCTCTGTTCTGCTTCATTGACTTATTTATCGGGCAAAAGAGTTACTTTTTAGTAACTCTTAAAGTTGGATAGTGTCAGTACTCCAACTTTGTTCTTCAATATTGAGTTAGGTATTCTGGATCTTTTGCCTTTTCATATAAACTTTAGAATCAGCTTGTGAATATTCACGAAATAAGTTGCTAGGATTTTGATTGAGATTGTGTATAATCTACAGATCAAGTTAGGAAGAACTGACATCTTGACAATATTGAGTCTTCCTATCCATGAAAATGGAATATCTCTTCATTTATTTAGTTTTTCTTTGATATCTTTTATCAGAGTTTTGTAGTTTTTCTAGTATAGATCTTGTACATATTTTGTTAGATTTATACCTATGTATTTCATTTTGGGGGGTACTAATTTAAATGGTAATGTGATTTTGGTTCAAATTTTACCTGTTGATTGCAGGTATATAAAAAAGCAGTCAACTTTTGTATATTAATCTTGTATCCTGCAATCTTGTTACAATTGTTTATTAGTTCCAAAATTTTTTTTGTTGATTCTTTTGGATTTTCTACATTGATGATCATGTCGTCTGTGAACAAAGCCAGTTTTATTTCTTCCTTCTTAACCTGTATGCCTTTTCTTGTCTTGTTGCAGTATGATGTTGAAAAGGGATGGTGAGAGGAGACATCCTTGTCTTATTCCTGATCTTGGTGGCAAAGCTTCAACTTTCTCTCTATAAAGTGTAATGTTAGCTGTAAATTTTTTGTAGATATTCTTTATCAAGTTGAGGAAGTTCCCCTTTATTCCTAGTTTGCTGAGAGTTTTTATCATGAATGAGTGTTGTGTTTTATCAAATACTTTTTCTATGTCTATTAATATGATTATGTGATTTTATGTGATTTTTCTTCTTTAGCCTGTTCATGTTTATTAATTGATTTTTTAAAAATTTTATTTATTATTTTTTTTGGCTGGCCAGTACAGGGATTGAAACCTGGACCTTAGTGTTATCAGCACCATGTTCTAACCAACTGATCAGCCAATTGATTAACCAGCCAGCCTTATTAATCGATATTTGAATGTTGAACCAGCCTTGCATACCTGGGATAAATCCCACATGGTCATGGTGTATAATTATTTCTATACATTGTTGGATTCAGTTTGCTAACATTTTGTTAAGGATTTTTGCATCTATGTTCATGAGATATTGATCTGTAGTTTTCTTTCCTTGTAATGCCTTTTTCTAGTTTGGGGTTAGGGTAATAATGGCCTCATAATGAGTTTGGAAGTATTCCTTTTGCTTCTATTTCTGAAATAGATCATAGAGAATTGGTATAATTTCTCCCTTAAATGTTTGGTAAAATTCACCAGTGGATCCATGTGGGTCTTTTGCTGTCTTGGAAGTTTATTAATTATTGATTCAATTAATTTAATAGAAATAGGCCTATTCAGATTGTCTTTTTCTTCTTATGTGATTTTTGGCAGATTGTCTTCCAAGGAATTGGTCTGTTTCATCTAAGTTATCAAATTTGCACACGTAGAGTTTTCATAATATTCCTTTATTAGCCTTTTAATATCTATGTGATTGTAGTAATGACCCCTCTTTCATTTCTGATGTTAGTAATTTGGTCATTTTTCTTTTTTCAATTAGAGCGGCTAGAGGCTTGTCAATTTTATTTATCTTTTCAAAGAAGCAGCTTTTGGTTTTATTGATTTTCTGTATTAGTTTCCAATTTTCAATTTGTTTGATTTCTGCCCTAATTTTTATTATTTATTTTCTGCTTATTTTGGAATTAGTTTTCTCTTCTTTGTGCAGTTTTCTATGGTGGAAGCTTAGCTCATTGATTTTAGGTCTTTCTTTTTTTATAGTATATGCACTACTCAATGGTAGAAATTTTCTTTTAAGCACAGCATCCCCCAAATTTTGATATGCTGCATTTCTGTTTTCATTTAGTTCAAAATATTTTAAAATTTCTCTTGATATTTCTTTTTTGACCCGTGTGTTATTTAGAAGTGTGTTGTTTAATTTCCAAGTATTTTGGAATTTTCCAGCTATTTTTGTTGTTGATTTCTAATTTAATTCCAGTAGTCTGAGAATAGACATTGTATGATTTATATCTTTCTAAATTTGTTAAGCTATGTTTTATGGCCCAGAATGTGATCTGCCTTGGAGAATGTTCCATGTGAGCTTGAGAAGAATATGTATTCTGCTGTTGTTGGGTGAAGTAGTCTTGGTTATCCATTATATCCAGTTGATATATGGTGTTGTTGAGTTTAACTGATTAACTTACTGATTTTATGCTTCCTGGATATGTCCATTTATGAGAGAGGGGTGTTGAAATGTTCAATGATAATAGTGGATTCATCTGTTTCTTCTTAAAGTTCTATCAGTTTTTGCCTCACATATTTTGACACTGTGTTTTATGTATATACACATTAAAGATTGTTGTGTATTTGTGGAGAATTAAGCCCTTTATCATTGTGTAATGCTCCTCTCTATTCCCAATAACTTTTCTTGCTCTGAAGCTTTCTCTTTCTAAAATTAATATAGCTACATCTACTTTTTCGATTAGAATAGTATATCTTTTTTTTTTTTTTTTTTTGGTGGTAAGGGGATCACAACCCTTGGCATGGTGTTGTCTGCACCACAGTCAGTCAGTGAGTGCACCAGCCATCCCCATATAGGACCCGAACCCGTGGCCTTGGCGCTACCAGCGCTGCACTCTCCTGAGTGAGCCATGGGGCCGGCCCAGAATAGTATATCTTTTTCTACCCATTTATTTTTAGTCTATATATGTCTTTATATTTAAACTTTGTTTCTTGTAGACAGCATGTTTTGTGATCTACTCTGACAATCTCTGTCTTTTAATTGGCCATTAAAAAAACAATTGGTGTTCAAAGTGATTATTAATATAGCTGGATTAACATCTACCATGTTTGTAACTGTTTTTTATTTGTTGTCCTTCTTTGTTGCTGTTTTTGTCTTCCACTTTTTCTGCCTTTTGTGGTTTTTTTTTAAATATTAAATTTTAAGATTTATTTATGGCCTAGAGAGAGTTCAATTTTTGCATACATTCAGTGTATATTTACAGGAATCTAAATGTTGGGCACAAATGCACAAATAGAATATCTGTGAACATTGATCAAGCTTATTAATTACATAATTCAAATCTTCCCCATTCCTAGTTTTTTTTAAATTTTATTTTATTTTGTCAGTATACAATGTGGTTGATTATTGTGGCCCATTACTGAAGCCTCCCTCCCTCCTCCCCCCCGACTTCCCTCCCAACAATCTCCTTTCTGTTTGCTTGTCATATCAACTTCAAGGAATTGTAATTGTTGTGTCTTCTTCTGCCCCTCCCCCCAGGTTGTTTGTGTATTTATTTATTTTTAGCTCCTACAAATAAGTGAGAACGTGATATTTCTCTTTCTGTGTCTGACTTGTTTCACTTAATACAATTCTCTCTAGGTCCATCCATGTTGTTGCAAATGGCAATATTTCATTCTTTTTTTGAGCAGAGTAGTATTCCATTGTGTAGATATACCACATATCTTTCCATCTTCTTGTGTCCTCTCTAATTTCTCTCAGCAGTGGTTTGTAGTTCTTATTATAGAGATTTTTCACATACTTGGTTAATTCAATTCCTAAGTATTTTATTTTTTTTGGTGGCTATTGTAAATGGGCAAGCTAGTGGTGTATAATTTTACGTACATGTTGCTATATTCTGTTAGCTGGTATTTTATTGAGGATTTTTGCATCTACATTCATCAAGGATATTGGTCTGCAGTTTTCTTTTTTAGTTGTATCTTTACCTGGTTTTGGTAGCAGGGTGATGTTTGGTTCATAGAATGAGTTTGGGAGAATTGCCTCTGTTTCAATCTTTTGGAATAGTTTGTAGAGAATTGGTGTCAACTCCTCTTTGAACGTTTGGTAAAATTCTGCTGTGAATCCATCTGGTCCTGGGCTTCTTTTTGTTGGGAGCCTTCTGATAACAGCTTCAATCTTTTTTATTGTTATTGGTCTGTTCAGAT
>NW_007726246.1:926859-931892 GCF_000696425.1 Galeopterus variegatus
GAATAGCTACTCCAGCTCGTTTTTCATTTCTGTTTGCATGGTAAATCTGTTTCCATCCTTTTACTTAGTCTATGTGAGTCTTTATGGGTGAGGAGGGTCTCTTGAAGGCAGCATATATTTGGGTATTCCTTTTTAATCCAGTTAGCCAGTGTGTGTCTTTGAGTAGGGAATTTAATCCTTTTACATTAAAAGTTGTTATTGAATACTGTTGATTTACTCCTAGCATTTTATTGACTTTGGATGTCTTAAGTGTCTTTTGTTCCTTTCTTTCTTATTTACTGTTTGTTTTCCATATTTATTGGTTCCTTGGGTTGTAGATAGCCTTTTTTTTTCTCTTCATTGTTGCCATTTTTATTTTACTAGTGGGTTTTGATTTTTCTTGAGTTTTTATGGCAGTGGTAGTTATTTTTCAGGTACCAAACCCAGTACTCCCTTGAGGATTTCTTATAAGGGTGGTCGTGTGGTAGTGAAGTCCTGCAAGTTTTTGTTTGTCTGAGAAATATACTATTTGCCCTTCATTTCGGAAGGATAGCCTTGTGGAGTAGAGTATTCTTGGATGGCAATCTCTGTCTTTCAGTATTTTGAATATATCATCCCATTCTTTTCTGGCTTTTAGGGTTTGTGATGAAAAATCTGATGTTAGTCTGATTGGGCTCCCTTGTAGGTGATTTGATGCTTCTCTCTTGCAGCTTTTAAGATTCTCTCTTTGTCTTTGAGTTTTGCCAATTTGACTATGTCTTGGAGAAGACCTTTTTGGGTTGAATATGTTTGGGGATCTTTGAGCTTCTGAATCTGAAGATTTGTGTCTTTTCCTATACCTGGGAAGTTTTCTGCCACTGTTTTGTTTTCAATGCAATCTCCTTTTTCCTCCCCTTTGGAATACCCATGACTTGGATATTTGAGAGCTTAAGGTTGTCTGATATCTCTCTTAGATTTTCTTCAATGTTTTTAATTTTTTTCTTTTTCTTTTTGTATACCTGTGTTATTTCTTTTTTTTTTTTTTTTTGTCTTTTGTCTTTTTCCGTGTCCGGCAACGGATTGCAACCCTCAGTGTTGCCCCCGTACCGGACCGGGGACCGGCAACGGGATTGCAACCCTCGGCGCTGCCCCCACGCCTCGCTCAGCCAGTGAGCGGGAACCGGTCTGTATGTGGGATCCGAACCCTCGGGCGGGAGCGCCGCCGCGCTTCCCAAGCGGCACACTTATCCAGTGCGCCACCGGGCCGGCCCCTACCTGTGTTATTTCAAACAGCCCATCTTCAAGGTCAGAAGTTCTCTCTTCTGCTTCTGCAAGCCTGCTGGTTAAACTCTCTGTTGTGTTTTTTATTTTGTTGAATGAATTCTTCAGCTTGGCCAGCTCTACTACTTTTTTTTTCCTGGCATTGATTTCCTTGTACATTTCTTCTTTCAGGACCTGTATACTTTTCCTCATTTCATTGTGTTGTCTAGCTGAGTTTTCTTGTATCTCATTTAGTTTCCTTAGAATTATCACCCAAAATTCCTTATTAGACATTTCAAGGACTTCTTGTTCTATAGGATCTAGAGCTTGAGAATTATTACCCTTTGGTGGTGTACTTTCTTGATTTTTTTCATATTTCTGGTATCTTTTGTTCGATGTTTAGTCATTGTGGCAGTGGATTTCATGGTCCACTGGTTTGACACTATGGTCTGGCTAGGATGCTGCTGGGGCTGCCAATTTGGTATGGCTGCCTCAGTGTCTGCTCGGTTGCCCACTAGCACCATGGGTGCATGGTCGCCTTGGGTCTTGGGCCTCTCTGGGGAGGTGCCTCTCTGGTCAGCATTCACTCGGCCAGGCTGGGGATGGAGTCGGGAGGCAGCAGTGAGGCCTACCTGCTGGGTCATGTGCTGGCACCGTAGGGCGTGTGGTCTCCATGGATCTTCCACTTCTCCAGCTGGGCTCCTCTCTGATCAGCATGCACTGGGCTGGGCTGGGGATGGAGTTGGGCAGTGGTGGTGAGGCCTAACTTCTGGGTTGCACGCTGGCTCTGCAGGGCATGTGTTCTCCATGGATCTTCTGCTTCTCTGGCTGGGCACCTCTCTGATTGGCTCACACTCGGCTGGGCTGGGGATGGAGTTGGGCAGTCGTGGCAAGGCCTACCTGCTGGGTCACATGCTGGTACCGTAGGGTGTGTGGTCTCCGCAGATCTTCTGCTTCTCCAGCTGGGTGACTCTCTGATTGGCATGCACTCGGCTGGGCTGGGGATGGAGTTGCGCGGCAGCGGCGAGGCCTACCTGCTGGGTTGCACGCTGGCACTGCAGGGCGTTTGGTCTCCGCGGATCTTCTGCTTCTCCTCTTTTGTGGTTTTAATTGAGAATTTTGTGTGGTTTATTTTCTATCCTTTCTTAACTTATCAGTTATACCTCTTTTTTTTTTTTACTTTTTAAAGTGGTTTCTCTAGAGTTTTGCAATATCCATTGATAACTAATTCAAGTCTACTTTCCAATAATACTGTACTGCTTCATGGGTAGTGTGAGTGCCTTACAATAACAAAATAATCCTAATTCCTTCCTCCCATTCCTTTTATCATTGCTGTCATTAGTTTTACTTATACATAAACATATATAAGCATACCTATCTATCCACACATCAAATACATTGTTGCAATTGTTATTTTGAACAAACTTTTTATTTAGATCAATTAAGAATAAGAAAGTAAAAGATTTTACTTTCTCCTCTCTTATTTATTCTCCAGTACCCTTCCTTTCTTTATGTAGATCTGAGTTTCTGACCTATATCATTTACTTCTCTCTGAAAAACTTTTAAATACTTCTTGCAAGGCAGGTCTACTGGCAACAAATTTCTTCAGTGTTTGTTTATCTGAGTAAATTTTTGTTTCTCCTTAACTTTTGAAGGATAATTTCACAGGGTGCTGAATACTAGGTTGGTGAGTTTTTTCTGTCTACACTTTAAATATTTCATTCCATTCCCTTCTTGCTTGAATGGCTTCAGAAGAGAAGTTGGGTATAATTCTTATCTTTGCACCTCTATAAGTAAGGCATTTTTTCCCTTAGCTCCTTTCAAAATTTTTTCTTTATCTTTGATTTTCTGTAGTTTGAAAATTACATGTCTAGGTTTAGAAATTTTGGGCATTTATCCTCCTTGGTGTTCTCTGAGCTTCCTGGATCTGTGGCTTTGTGTCTGGCATTAATTTGGGGGAAATTCTCAGTTATTACTGCTTCAAATATCACTTGTTCCTTTCTTTCTTCTCCTTCTGGTATTCCCATTACACATATTTATACCTTTTGTAGTTCTCAACAGTTCTTGAATATTGTATTCTGTTTTGTTTTGTTTCCAGTCTTTTTTTCTCTTTACTTTTCAGTTTTGGAATTTTCTATTGTTATATGCTTAAGCTCAGAACTCTTTTTTTAGCTGTGTCCAGTTTACTAATGAGCCCATTGTAGTCATTCTCCATTTCTATTACAGTGTTTTTGATCTCTAGCATTTCTTTTTGATTCTTTCTTAGAATTTCCATATCTCTGATTAAATTATCTTTTTCTTTTGCATATTGTTTACTTTTTCCATTAGCACACTAATCATAGTTTAAAAAAATTCCTGGTCTGATAATTCCATAATTCCAACATCCATGCCATATCTGACTCTGGTCGTGATGCTTCTTCAGTCTCTTCAAACTGTGGCTTTTTTTTGCCTCATGGTATTCCTTTGTAATCTTTTGTTAAAAAGTGGACATGATGTACTAGGTAAAAGAAACTCCAGTAAATAGAACTTTAGTAGTGTGGTTGTAAGGTATGGGGGGAGAAGGGAAGTATTCTATAGTCCTATGATTAGGTCTCACTCTTTTTGGTTAGTCTATGTCCCCGGAATGTGAATTTCCCCAGTATTCTGCAGTCTTCCCTCCACCCCTTAGGTAGGACAGGATGGCTGTAGGGGCTGCAGTTGGGTATTTCCCTTCCTTGAAGTAGGTTAGGCTCTAGTAAAATAGTTTCTCCTAAGGGCAGGCCTTGTTAAGAAGAACAGAATGCTCTGGTGTTTTTCAAAATTATTACTTTTTTCTTTCCCCTGCTAAAAGCATGAAGGGATTTTTCTCTGATATTTACTGTGAGGACCTTGTAGAGCTCCTGTAGGCATAACTCACAAGAAGTGTGGGGGCCCCATCTATGACTGGGTCCCATTGGAGTTTTTAACTCTCAGACTTGCTCACACTCAACCTCCAGGAATTTGTCAATTATTGTTTAGTTTTTCCAACCATAGTACTAGTTCCTACAGAGGTTTCTGCTCTGATAAGTTATGATTTTCTGTATTTATCTGTCTCTCTGATGTTTGAGACAGTGGTTCACCCTGTAAACTTACTCCCTCTGATGGATCTAAGAGGAGTTGTTAATTTTTCAGTTTATTCAGCTTTTTACTTGTTAGTGCAGAGTTTAGAATTCTAAGCTCCTTATACACTAAAACAGAAACCAAAACTCTTGCAATTGCTTTTTTACTTCTGATTTAATTGTATTTTTTTATTATGTAAAACACTTGTATAATTCTAAGTACTCTACCTAATATGTTAAGCTTCATCAAAACTTGAAGTGGTATTTTCATGCCACATATTAACTCATTTATTCAACAGATACACCTATGCTGGGCTAGTGCTGGGTCTGTAGTGTTGAACACATCAGACAGAAATCTTTATCTTATGGAGCTTGCATTTCAGTGGCATGTTTGGATACACAACTCTCTTGACAATCTGCATTTCTCTGTTACTCCCTCTCTCCTGCACTCTTTCGTTTCTGTTCTCCAGAGACTTTTTTATTTTTTTCCTTTTTTTTTGTCTTTTTTCGTGTCCGGCAACAGATAGCAACCCTCAGTGTCACGCCCGTACCGGACCGGGACCAGCAACGGGATCGCAACCCTCGGTGTTGCTCCCGCACCTCGCTCAGCCAGTGAGCGGGAACCGGTCTGTATGTGGGATCCGAACCCTCGGCGGGGGGGCCACCCCGCTCCCCAGCGGCGCACTACAGCCGTGCGCCCCCCGGCCGGCCCCCCCCAGACTTTCTACCTCCCCGGGA